>NW_017721772.1:0-1320 GCF_001865875.1 Lupinus angustifolius | reverse complement strand
CGTGTTAATTGTTGCATCTATATGACATTGCATTTGTGAGATTAGAAAAAATAGAATTCTATGCTTTGGATTGAGAGGCATTTCATGTTTAATTTCTCATCATTTCATCACATGTTCATACATTCATTGATGTTTTTGTAAAGACTTGTATTCTGTAAAATCTGTTTTTGACTAATGCATTATCATGTTATATGAGACTTGTGTTAGAGTTTTAGAGTAAGGTCTTAATTGTTAAATTTGAGCATTGTAATTGCTTTAGATTACTCTATGTTTTTGTTGTAAAAAGTGTTGTAACTTTGGGAATCTCAAGGTGTCTTACCACCAACGAGATTGTGTTGTATCTTCATTAGCTTAGAGTTCTTGATAGAAAGAATATGTTCTTGGCTGGGGCTACACCGCAAGAAAGGTTTTCTTGGGCGGTAGGAAGGGAGTCAAACCAAGGGATAAGGTTCTTTAGTTTCAAGTAATTGTCTAAGTGTTGTAATTGGAAGAATTGCGTGTAAAACATTATTTCAATTATAGTGAATAAAAATCTCTCAGATCAGCCGGGAGGCCTGGATGTAGTTTGCAAGTGGACACGCAAACGAACCAGGATAAAAATCGTGTTACATGATTTTTTCTTTCTCTCTCTTTATTGCTTTAATCGATTACTTTGTATAGTTGTTTTTAATTGCGATATTCTGTTTCTATACTATACTATTGCAACTCTGATATATATGTTAGCTCTGTATATTCGTTTCAATCTCGGTTGATTGTCATGCAAGAAACCGAATCTGTTTGTGTAATCTGAGCTATTTTAATCGATTAAATTGATTACGTTAATCGATTATTTCTATTATGTTAATCGATTAATCTGGGGTTATTTCAACATTATTTGTTGTTTTCAAAAAGCGGATACTCTGACCGCTACACCTATTCAACCTCCTTTCTAGGTGTATTTTAGCTACTGATACCTAACAAAAAACACCTTTTAATATACAAAAGTGATGAAACTAACTTACTAACTTTTATTTATTGTTATTTACTTTCCGCATTTTATTTATTCTTTAATATCAACCTTCCTTAAGGAAGAAGTTTGGTTTGTTAAATAAAATAAACCCGAAAGGAAGTAAATAAATAAAGGTCACTAAATTTATTATCCTTTTGTTCTTTATTTATTTATTTGTATCTAACAACTAACTATTCATCACTTTTATATATTAGAATATCATTAAACGGATGTTGGAATTTATTCCACAAAATCGAGATGATATTCAAATGTACTTACTAATTATGTAATAGGTAATTGCTTCGATACCATTATACTGGCGTTAGAATTTA
>NW_017721771.1:21762-183774 GCF_001865875.1 Lupinus angustifolius | reverse complement strand
AGGAATGACTTATTCACATGATTATTAAGAAAGTAAGTTGCACTGCCGTGCCTGTCAACCCGCTTTCCTATCGTTTGTAATGTATAGTTTGTATTTTATAAATTCAAATATAATTTTTTGCGCTAAATTTACGGTTGAATTTATTCAATTGGTCTAATATTCAATTTTTTAAATACACTTTTAAAATAAGAAGATAATAAGGATAAAATAAGAAAATAATATTATATGGTTTTTTTGGTCGAAATAAAAAGATATTGAGGGCAAAATAGGAAAACACAAATTACACCATGATGGGTGGTTATTTTGTGTTTTCCCTTTATTAATAGTATAGATATAGATATATACTAGTGTGTACAGACACTTCATACCTGCCGGTCAATATTGTACGGTATTATATATTCAATTTTTATATATTTCATTTTTTCATAATTATAATATATCTGTTGTATTCAATGTACTTTATACTATATAATTTTTGTGTGTTTATGATAATGTATAGTTTAAGGTGAGAGATGTGGTTAATTAATGTGTTGGTGGTGATTAATTATATGGTTTTTTTTGTAAAATTAAATAATGTGAAGGGCAAAATAGGAAGTGAAAATTACACCATGGTGGAAGTTACACCCTGTTTTGGCTTTATATAATATTAGTGTGTACAGACACTTCGTGTCTGCCGCCGAATATTGTGTGATACTACATATTCAATTTTTATATATTTCATTATTTTGAATTAAAAATGTATTTGTTGTGTTCGGTGTACTTTATATTATATTTTTTGTATTTATGATAATGTTTAATTAGGTGAGATATGTGGTTAATTAATGTATTGGTGGTAGTTGCTTAGGATTATATAGTTTTTATGTAAAAATTAAATAATGTTAAGGGTAATATAGGAAATGAAAATTACACCATGAGGGAAGTTATTTCAAGTTTTGACTTTATATAGTACTAGTGTGTACCAGCACTTCGTGCCTGTCGATGAATATTGTGTGATACTACATATTCAATTTTTATATATTATACTTTTTTGTTTATGATAATGTTTAATTTAAGGGGAGATATGTGGTTAATTAATGTATTGGTGGTAGTTGCTTATGATTATATAATTTTTTTGTAAAAATTAAATAATATTAAGGGCGATATAGGAAATGAAAATTACACCATGAGGGAAGTTATTTCAAGTTTTGGCTTTATATATTACTAGCGTGTTGACATGCACTGTCGTGCCTGTCAACCCGCTTTCCTATCGTTTGTAATGTATAATTTGTATTTTATAAATTCAAATATAATTTTTTGTGCTAAATTTACGGTTGAATTTATACAATTGGTCTAATATTCAATTTTTAAATACACTTTTAAAATAAGAAGATAATAAAAATAAAATAAGAAAATAATATTATATGGTTTTTTGGTAAAAATAAAAATATATTGAGGGTAAAATAGGAAAACACAAATTACACCATGATGGGTGGTTATTTTATGTTTTCCCTTTATTAATAGTATAGAAGTATAGATTAATAGTATAGATTATATAGAATATAGATAATTGAAAATATGTGGCATTGGATAGGGAATATGCTATATCTTAAAAATGTTGATAATAATATTTATTTAAGTAAATTATACTGACATTTCTTAAGTTTTAGTTAAATTATATAAATCACCCTCATTTTTATACACATATACAAACCCATAATTTTTATATTTTCATACATTTACCACTCTGCATGAGAAATAAGTGTAATCTTTTGAACAAAAAATATTATGAATACAATTAAGTTAAACAAAACATGATATAATGTGGAGACAAGTCCAAATAATATACAAATCAATGTATCTTCATTAATTTTGGTTCCAAAATGCATCAACAATTCTAAAGAGATATTGTTTAAATCGTTCTTATTATACCATTTTTTAACTTAATTGCATTTATCACATTTTTTGTTTAAAATATCATACTTATATCTCGTATAGAGGTTGTCAGTATAATGAAAGTATAAAAAATAAGGGTTTGTGTAGGTGTAGAAAAATAAAAGATGATTTGTGTAATTTAATTAAAACTCAATGGCTATCAGTGTAATTTAATCTTTCTATTTGATAAAAAATTTGATAGGATTCATTATCTCTTTTAAATAATTTATAATATTTATATATGGTAGGATTTATATATTTTTTAAAACAAACGAACTTTTTAATTTTATTGTCATCTTTAACTTTATTATATAAAATTATATACATATGGCATATAAAATTAGGTGTTTACATTCTTGTTCATCAGTAAATTTAATATTGTAAAATAATAATAGTTTCAAACATAAAAGTTATATAGTCTAAATTTTTTTACATATAAAAGATATAAAATTTAACATGAGTCATAATAGTAAAATTATTTCTACAAATATAATAGGATATAATTTGAAAATATAAATACAAATTATTACGGGATAATATTATATAAAATGTGTGAAATATAACATGTACATGTATATATATGAATAAGAAATAATAGGAAAAATGAAATATTGAAAATTATGCAATTATTAAGCTCTTTTGTCCACTTTATCTTTAGAGTAAATAAATGGTAAAATCATTCTCAAAAAGGAAAAATATTTTAAATAACCCCCAACAAAAAAATCACTTTATATATTGGCACAGTTAATAGTTTATAAGAATTAGTAGTTAGATGGCATAAATTTGTCATCCATCTCTTGACATTTCTAAGAATTTATATTTCTATATTTTATCATATTTATATTATCTCTCTAAAATTAAATTTATAATTGTCACTAATAATAAACTCATATATCCTATCTTTTAAAATTCAGTTTATTTTTAATAATTTTACTTATGTCAGTATTAATCCATTATTAAATTAAAAAATACATGTGGTTCTTCTCAAAACTAATAACAATATAACTTGTATATATTTATCTTGTAAAAATATTATCTTAATGCTTGGAAATGAAAATAAATTCATACATATTAACTAATCAAGAATAAAATTATTTATCTTGAAATTAAATATTAATTAAATGTATAAATAACATTTATAAAAAGATTCTAAAAATAATAAATATTAAATTAATAAAGAAATAAAATTTGACAATCAATTTCATTAAAATGGAAATAAATTAAATAAAATGGAATTAGTAATAGTAATATGTTTTAAATTTTTAACTTGTGTTTTAGATAATGTAGGAAAGTTAAGAATGATGACGTTTTTTTTCGGTTTATAAACAAATATTTCTGAGAATGGTGGTTAAGAATAATATATAGTTGTATTTCATATTTGTTTGAAGTTGTAAAATATATTTTTGGGTATAAAATTTTATTGGGGAAACATATTATCATGTTTCAATGCTTTCTTATTCCCAATAAATACCTTGCAAATGTTTCATTCTCACATATAAAATTGTAACTTTCTAGTTGTATCCATGTTTGATTCTAAGATTTTTATTTATTTGGATTTATATACTATATATCATATATGTAATGTCAACCTCAGTGTGATGAATGGATAATACTTGATTATTATTTATGTTAGTAATGTTATCTATTTTGTCAATTCTACTATGTATTACATAAGTAACACATTTTCTATATTAAATAACTACTTACTAGATAGTAATCAAATAATAATATTTTGCAAGTATTATTCAGCGTAAATTTATTGTCTTAGTATATCACATCCAAAAATGTTAATCTTATTTTCTTAAAGATATAACTATAACGATAAATAAAATAATATCTACACTACTTATAAAGGGAAAACCTAAAATAACCATCCACCATGGTGTAATTTGTGGTTCTCCCTATTTTGCTCTTACTATTTTCTAATTTTTACAACAAAAGTTATATATAACCTAATGTTTCTCTCTACCTAATATATGTTTATATTATTTGGTTAATTATTTTTTATTCTTACATTATGACTATCAGTCTTTAATGTAGAACATTATACCAATCAAATAAATTTAACTGTAGATTACAAATATTTAACACAAAATATTATGTTTGACATTTATGACATACAAACTATACATTATAAATGATAGGAAAGCGGATTGACAGACACGATAGTGGATATTTATACGCTAGTTTTTATAAAAATGGAATTTTTGATATTTATACTTTAATAATATATACCATAAATAAATATGGTTTCAATTTATTTCCATTAAAGTCAACAAAAGTTCCTAAGAAATATAAATGTCAATTAAACATATATATTTTAATATATCTAAGAATGACATTTCTAATAATAGTATTTGTGTGAATATGATTCTCAAGATTATAAATCTATATCCTCAAACAAACTCACAACGTTAAGAGTGTAGGATGTCATTATGCTATGGAGAGATTTTTCAATTTTGACTTAGATGCATATTTGGCCTCCCATCTTTTGTGATTTTATTTTTGTTTAATTGCACCTTTAATCTGCTGCATCTTTTGTGATTATGTGATCTTATTCCTCTATCTTATTTTTTAATTTGTGCATTAATATTGTTAGTCCATTTATCTATCTTCTACCACTAAGTCTTAGTACCAGCTTATATAAATATTGGATTTTGGATTGACTTATTAATGTTAAGGATTTAATATGTATTTATTGATATTGTAATTGTTTTTATGTTGTTGACACATTTTTTACTATTTATATGTTAATTATCATTGACTTTCAAACAAAATTAATATAAATATTTGATAGGTGATAAACAATGAATATAAAAAACTTTACACTTATATAATGTATAGATAATAATCTCTAATGTTAAATGCCTTATTGTATATGGTTGGTTTGTCTGCCCATCATTTTAAGGAATTTCTATGACTGAAGATACACATAGGCACTAATGAGTAATGATTGATAAAATGAAAAGTTGAATGACTAAATATAAAATAATAATAAAGAATTAAAATTGCACTATTACACAATGATGAGGGGCCAAATGTGCAAATAAGTCTAAAATATTATAGATGTTAAAATAAAAAACCGTACCTTAATAATTGGAAGACAGCGTAATTTCCATAACACTTTTATTAGTTTTAGTGAAATTATATAAACAATTCATCATTTTTTATATTTATATAAATTATTATTAATCAATTTATATATACATTATATTTACTATCCACATTAAGAAGATGAGTATAATCTTTAAAAAAAATGGTGATAACTATAATTACGTTAAACTCCAATGATGTTGATATAATTTACTTTAGTTAATTATATATTAGGTGTGATAATTTGACCATTTTTAAATTTGCATATAAAATTTGATTATGAAATTGTTCTTCTCTTTTGTGTATTAAACAATATCCTTGTAAAATTATTAATGCATTTTATAATGAACTAAAATTAATAAAGATGCATTAAGTCTTATACTATTTGGAAATGACTCCATAGTAAATCATGTTTCTTATTTATGACCATTGTCATTAATAAATATATTTGTTTGTAAAATAAACGATAGTTCACAAGTACTGAAAAAGTCAAAGTCAATATCAACATACTTTATTTTATGCCTAACACTTAAATTAGTTATTGATAACAATATAATACTAGAAACAAGAAATGATTTCAAAAGAGTAATACATGTATCATCATTTTGTTATCACTATTTTAAGACTTATTGGAGATGACTAAAGATAAAATAGACAATTAGAGATTAAATAAAAAATTGGTATTGTATATAAACAAATGATAATATTGTAAATAATATCATGATGATGTATTTCATTCTAAAAATACAAAACCTTTGAGCTTATCTTATTATTCAAATATTCATTATCTTTTATAATTAATATTCAGTATGTTTTCACAGTGTTTAAGAGAATAATAATAGAGAGAAAAATAACTTATTGTTTTGTTGGTATTACTAAGGATATTCCTCAATATTTTGGTAAAGAACTAATTTTCCTTTCCGAGTACGTATCTGTTTCTTTTAACAATTGTCACTATTAGGAATCGAACAATTGACATTTTTTAATCATTATGAGATCTATTGAGACTTTATACCATTAATCCAACATCTTGTTAAAGATGAATTTCACTTTTTCCTTAGTACTCAGAAATAATCATTATGTTTAACAAAATAATATGTGTCAAAGTGTCAAACTTATCTTGTCGTCCTTTTTTAGATTAGTTCATCACAATGTTTTAAAAATTATAACAATATATTGCTTAATAGTTGAAAGATAGAGAAAGTGATTTCTTAATTAAATTCAATATGTAAATTTATAAAATAAATATGTAATAAAAATATATATAAAAACTCCACGTTGTTCGGCTGAGCAAAACAATCCCCTTCCTTGAACTGAGAATTCTTGTTTCTTAGAGTTCTCAATCTGACCAATATCATAATAATATTCACATCAATACTCAGAATAAGAGAGCAAAATATGGCATTTTTGTTGAACAAATCAACTCTCGCTTCTCATTTTCGATCTCACTACAAGGTATTCTTAATTTTTCTCACTCCGATCATTTGATAATTTCATATATCGATTTTATCTTCTCTCTATGATTCTTTTTATTTTATTTTATAAAACAGAGCTCGGAAGATTCAATTTATCTCTCGCGCCGTGCATTCCACGTTGAACCTGGGACCCGTGAAAAAGCTGTAAGCGTTTAACTTGTACATTTTTTTTTAATTTCTTCATTGATTTAATTAATTTGGTACTTCTAGGTCACCTATTTCAAGTTATAGTTAGTTAACACTTATAATTTCGGGAAAAATAATAATTTTAAGAATCGGTTTTTTAAATAGACACAATACTTTATCCATGGATCTTTGTTTTCAATTTTAGTTTTAAGACCATTTGAGTTTTTTTGGCGTTCTTCTTAAAGTTGATCAATAGAAATGATTTGTTTAGAGATGACTATTTGTGTGCCTGTTGGGGGACCATCCCCACCTCCCCTATATATGTGTAGTATTTTTTTAATAGAAAGGGCAACCCAGTGCACGAGGCTCCCACTTGGTAGGGTCAAGAGAGAGTAGATGTATGTAGTCTTACCCTACAAGCAGTTATTTCCACGATTTGAACATGTAACCTCATGGTCATTAAGCAACAATCTTACAGTTATGTCAAGCTTACCCTCTTAATAAATTTATTAGATACATACACATTTTTATATATCCTGCCTGGCCCTCCGGTGTTTTCTGGATTTGTCTATGGTTATATAAAGTACCCATATGATTATGAATATACCCAGTGCAAGTCACTATGTGTGGCAACAGAGTGAGTGATGTTTGTGAAATATCGTTTATCTTGGCTGTAGAGTGTGACCCTCACATTGTCCCATCCTAGTTGGGTGTCCATATATTTTAACAGTTTGGAGAGTATGCCACTAAGAAGTTCTAGAAAGATGGTGTGTATCGTGGCTATAATGTAAGATTTGTTATTAGGATGTGGTTGAAAGGTAGTTTGACTCTAAAAATTTATGAGTTCAGTTTCTGATCCTATCTTGAATAATTTTTTGTTTGCCTTCAGTACTGAAATGAATAGGTAGAGAATTTGGAAATCATTATAATGTAACATGAATATGCAGAACATTAATCAAGACACATAATCTCTGATTACATTTATATCCCTTACGATACATTATTTTTGTGAACAACTCTTTGGTTTGCTTGTACATTTAACTGTACTACATCAATTATTTGCAGCTCTTGGCAGAAGATTCAGCTCTGAAGCCATTCAAATCATATAAGAAGAGTGTGAAACAACTAAAAAGAATTGGGGATGTTCTAACAATTGTGGTTGTAGCAGGTACAGTCTTTTATCACTGGTTTTGATGAAATGTGTGAGGGTGATAGGGTTAGGCCAGAGCCAAAGCCTAATATTGAAAATGTATATAGAAGGGGAAATAGGAAAGTTGTTAAAAGATTCCAAAAATACCCCTAGTAGTTAGTTGTTAGTTAGGCTATAAATAAAGAGCTAGTTTTAGAGAAGTTTAGTTTTTGGAAGTATTGAGTAGGAGGGGATTTGATTCAGGGAATCAATCTTGTAGTGTGTAATTGATTCAGGGAATCAATTAGGGTTCTTCATTGTTTTCTTTTAATCTTGCAATCAATAAAGAGGTATTAGTATCCGGAATTCAATTGATTCCGGATCGATTTTGTTCAGATCTTCTTCTTCTTTTGTGCATTCTTTTACCGGTGTTATCACTGGTATCAGAGCACCGATTCCAGTGCCCTGAAAACCGCTGCTGTTTCGCCGAAAATTCATGAAAACTCGAAGTATGTCGCGTTCCGGAGAGAATTGGGAACAAGAAAAGGAAGAGATGAGAATGAGATTGGAATTGGCAGAATCGTTGGTGAAGAAGCATGAGGAACAAATGACGGAAATGACCGCGAAAATGGACCGATATGTGTTAAGTGCGGAAGCCGAACACGGCGGCGACGCCGCGAGTTCTGTGAATGAAGGAATACGTCGCGATGGTGGCGAGAGAACAGACCGAGAACGGTTAACGCACGAGGCGCGAAACATAGACGCGGGAAGACGAGTTCAGGGAAGGTGATTTCCGTGAAGACATTCACGACGAAAATGACATCTCCCATGGCAATGGAGCTCGACGCAGAAGGGAGCTTCAAACAGAAGGGGAGTTCCGTGAGGGAGTCTTCAACGGAAATGAATTCCGTGGAGGAGTTCATGCTGGACAAGGTGGAGTTCGGCAGCAAAAATGAATTCCGCCGTCGAGAGCGCGCCGGAATTGATAATCGCCCCGGCGAACAGAACAGAGTTGATTTCCGAGGGGTGCGCGCAATGAATTTGATTTCCAACCTGAGGTACATGAAGAGAATGAACACCGAGGGAGAAACTATTTCCGAGAGGGCACTCACGGAGGGGGAGAGTTTAGGCGGGAAACATGGAGGAAATTAGAAATTCCAATCTTCTCCGGTGACGACGCGTATGGATGGACTCACCGACTAGAGAGGTATTTCCAGTTGAAGGAACTTACCGAGGGGGAGAAAATGCAGGCCACGGTTATGACACTTGAAGGGAAGGCATTGAGTTGGTACCATTGGTGGGAAAAGTGCAACCCGAGGCCGAACTGGGACGGATTCAAGATCGCAGTGGTTCGAAGATTCCAGCCGTCGATGATTCAGAATCCGTTTGAGCAGTTACTCGCCCTCAAACAAACCGGTTCTGTGGAAGAATTTGTAGAGGAATTTGAGAAGTATGTTGGAGCCTTGAGAACCATTGATCCTGAATTTACAAGGGGCATATTTCTGAATGGGTTGAAGGAAGAGCTTCGAGCTGAGGTAAGATTGTATGAATTACATTCTTTATCTGATATTATACAGAAAGTGCTATTGATTGAACAAAAGAATGTAACCTTGAGTAAGAAGGGCTCGTTTGTGTATACAAGCCGAAATGGGGAAGGTCAACGTAGCATCCCCTACACTAAAACAGTTACGGTTGAACCAAAGGCAACATGGGAGAAGAAGGATGACATCCGTGGGGGCAGCAACACCGTGGGGTCTTTAGGGCCAAATCACATAACGGAGAGTGTAAGGCCAAAAGGAGGGGAGTTCAAGCAACTAACAAGCGCGGAATTACGGGAGAAGCGAGACAAAGGTTTATGTTTCCGGTGTGATGAACCTTACACTAAGGATCATCGTTGTAAAAACCGACAATTTCGAATGATCATTTTGGAGAATGAGGAGGAAGAAGGTGTTAATGAGATAGATATGGGGGAGGAATTGGAAAGGGTCAAGTCGTCACAACTATCCATGTATTCCCTAACCGAACTCACATCTGACAAGTCGTGGAAGGTAGAAGGGGTTCTAAAGGGGAGTCCGGTAGTGATAATGATAGATTGTGGTGCTACTCGCAATTTCATCTCACCCAAATTGGTGGACAGGTTACGGTTGAAGGTGACAGAGACCCAAGCTTATATGGTGGAGGTGGGAGATGGACACATGATCCAGTGTAAAGGAAAATGTGCACAACTTCAGCTGTATATGCAACAGCTAGAAGTGATTCAAGACTTCTACCTATTCGGGTTGAAGGGAGTGGACTTAGTTTTGGGATTGGAAGGGTTAGCCAGTCTGGGAGAAGTAAAGATTGACTTTGGAAGGATGGAATTAACTCTCAAGAAAGGGGGCTCTGTAATCACCATCATCGGGGATCCTACCTTGACTTGGACCGAACTTGCTTATGGTACCATCATGCAAGTGTTGCTAAAAGAGGGGGAACCGTCAGCTGCTATACAGAACAAGTTCCTTGAGTTTCCACTTGAGGACAAGTTAATTCTTCTAGGGGAGGGTATTGATAGGGTTAGGCCAGAGCCAAAGCCTAATATTGAAAATGTATATAGAAGGGGAAATAGGAAAGTTGTTAAAAGATTCCAAAAATACCCCTAGTAGTTAGTTGTTAGTTAGGCTATAAATAAAGAGCTAGTTTTAGAGAAGTTTAGTTTTTGGAAGTATTGAGTAGGAGGGGATTTGATTCAGGGAATCAATCTTGTAGTGTGTAATTGATTCAGGGAATCAATTAGGGTTCTTCATTGTTTTCTTTTAATCTTGCAATCAATAAAGAGGTATTAGTATCCGGAATTCAATTGATTCCGGATCGATTTTGTTCAGATCTTCTTCTTCTTTTGTGCATTCTTTTACCGGTGTTATCAGAGGGTTTAGGATTTTCTTGATTTGTGAGAGGAGTTGAATGATGTGTAATTTACTTCTGACTGTCAACATGCACATTGCCATTATTTTCTGATTTCTGTAAAATCACTTGTTATTGTGTTGGCTTGTTCTATGTTTGTTTATGAGCCTGGCTTTTTTATCAAAGTTAACTTGCTGATGAAAACTGATAAAGAAGTCTGAGATGTGAAGTCTAATACTTGCTGATCATCTCACTGGGCCTCTCATGGTTTGTCGTGCAATGTAATTTTAGTTTCATTTCAAATTCATTGACCTTACTCTCATTCTTATGGCATTATAAATACCAAACTTATTCTTGTTCTCTTACGTCTTAATAAACTAACTTTGATAAGCATAATATTCTTTTGTAATATGTTTATTAAAAGTTCTAATGCTATTTATAAATAGTGAATATTTAATGTTACATGGTTTTTGGATAAAGGGGGAGGGGGTGTCTGCTAAAGTAAACAACTTTTCTGATTGAAATTGGTTTGTTTTAGGTTGAATGTATGGATATCTTAATTGGAAATGATCTGAGCCAGACTAGGGGTTTGGCAAGTCCCTAGTAATTTGGAACTATATCGTGTGCATACATGTGTCTTTTTTTATTTAGTTCAATAGGTCATTTTACTTATTGACTATATTCTGTGCATACATGTGTCCTTTTTTCTCTATTCATCATTTCCTCAAACCTTAGCATCTGTAACATTAACCAATGTGGTTACTTGTATAAGTCCTGTTGTAGTATGAAACTATGGAGCCCCTGTCTGTCTTTGAAGGTCCTCTCCTTTAAGCACCACTGACAAAATACCCTCGTATTTGCTGGTAGTTGAGATGTTTCAAATGTTTTATAATTTTTTAGCTTCTTAATATTTTGAATTTTGATGTTGCTGTACATTCATCATTCATGATCATCTTTCCTGTCCTTGAACTCATGAATGGATAGTTCTATATTTGCTTTAATGTTCTGCATTATCTATGTATAACTGAGCATACATAGCTCACGTTTTTTTGAAACATTAATACAAGTAAATACAAGTTTATATGTTTATTTCAATGTCAACCATTTCCCTTCCTACCCACATTTTCCTGAATAGGAAATGCCTCATATTACCTAGTTATCACCATAACGGGGTTTAAATCCGAGGAAATGTGTTAATTTAGATTGGATTCAATTTGCACGACTTAGATTATGTTTCACAATGCCATCCTTAATTCATCTTTCTTGTACTTTACATCTTTTCATTATTCTTGTTGATAGAATAAAGTTGAGAAAGAAACCTCCAATCACGAAGGTGTATGTGAGACACCAGCAAGGCCATAACTGAAAATAACTACCTTTCCAAAAGGTAGTTAGTTAAGAAAACTATAAATAGAAAGCTAAGGAGTTGTTAAACTCACTTTTTGGGAAATTGTTTATTAGTGTAACTGATTTCAGGGAAATCAGTGATTGAAGTTCATTATTTGTATCCTTCTTCTTCTCATTGTAACACTTTCTCTGATATTCAAATAAAATAGGGATCTAGGGTTTCCTGATCCTTGAGGTATCTTCAAATTCTATTGTTTTTCTTCTTCTTAATCTGTACCAGTTTAACACTTGTATGTTTGTATGATATTTCAGGATGCTGTTACGAAATATATGTCAAAGCAGCTACAAGAGAAGAAGCTCGTAAACAATAGCACTCTAGAAGGCTCATAAAATAAAAACTTCTAAAAGTGCAGAATAAAGTGAACATTGGGATGCTAGTTTTCTGTTAAATTTTGTTTTTATGGCAATAATTTGGACTTAATAGTTAGCCATGTTAAAATAAGCAGAGAAGCATGTGAACCCAAATTGCTTTTGCATCAGTAGTTTTTTCATCCTTCAACATGTACGCTTTGTGATGATGCCAATTGATTGGCATATTATAAATTCTTGGCTTTCAGAAAAATAGTTATAACTAATTCAACCATCAAATGTGTCTGCAATTTAGGAGTGGGAGTAGTTGTTGATGATTTGAGTTATTTAATGCAATTCTATCTTTGCTTGAAATGATGTGAACCAATGATCATATTGATATGGTGAATTTATACTTATTGATGTTCTGTTAATAGTAATTGTAATCACATTCGACATTCTTTTTCAAGAGGGTGAGACTTATTGCAATGGTAAGATTATTACTTAGGAAATCAGTTGAGAAGTTGTGTCGTTAATACCTGAAGGTTAGACTTCAGGTAGGATGGGAAGTTGTCCTAACCACCCTTTTCTAATTCTCAACTGTCAAAATCTCTAAACCTTGTGTTTATGCATATGGACATATGGCCAATTATTTATGTTCTCGAATACATGGATTTTGTCTGAATAACAGCACTGAGGACTTGGTTGATAAGAATTACAAGTGCTCTCCTTGGAATGATGTAAAAACCACTGATTATAGGGATTTAAGAACATAATTTAAGAATAGAGTAGAAAAACTCAGGGTACATAGTGAGACCAAAACTTGAAGAGTGAATAAAGATGGTATAAACATTTATATGATAGATAGATTAAACATGCTCCTTACTGTTGTGGATATACTTTCTCGATCAGATTATACAGAAACAACAGTTAAAAACAAAGTTTCACAAAATTCCATAACAAGGTGGAGTACTCATATAGCTACAACCTATAGGGTGTAATAAGTTTCAATCTAAATATTAGGTGACTATAAAACTGCATTATAATTTAGCTCCTTTTCACAATTAAACAGAGGGGAAGTACTTGTTTAGATTGAAAGGTAATGAATAAAACTCCTCACTTCTTGTATCTCCCTTGAAGGATTTGTACTTGTCCCACCAATGTTTTCCTCTATCTTTTCTGGCTTCTTTCTTATGCAGTGTGTTGTCCAGGAAATATGCCACCACGCCCGCGACAAATGGTTTTGATTGGAACGGAACGTTGACTATATCGTTGAACTGCCAGAGACATAAAAATGTCAGCACAGGTAAACTCAACAAAGTAAGAATCAGTCTCTAGTTATGCATAATACTATGTACATATTATCCATACCCATCTTGCGCCTGTATGAACTGGTCCAAAACCATTAATCGCCGTGTACTCGTTGAAGTACTGTGGCACGGACAAACCCAGGAAAAGAGAGAAGCCTAGTATGAATTTTGTTCTAAAACTGTTAAGGTTGCAGAACTGAAGAAAACTAAGACCTCCGGCACCTACAAATGATATACGAAAGCGGAGCATTACATTACATGGTGTTTTCTTTTATGTATAAAAAATCAAGTCTGAATATGTCGAAGAGTAGATGCTATTATGCTAAGCTTAAACATACCAACATAAGCGAAGAACAAGCAGTACAGAGCAGCAACAATGGGAGGTGGGATGGAAGCGAAAACTGCTCCGAATTTTCCTACATGATAAAGGTAAATTAAGTATTAGAGGGAAGAAAATGTACGTGGATTACCCAAACTAAATACCTAAATTACAAACATCTATTCACAGTTCAGCAACAAATAAAATAGGGATCTAGGGTTTCCTGATCCTTGAGGTATCTTCAAATTCTATTGTTTTTCTTCTTCTTAATCTGTACCAGTTTAACACTTGTATGTTTGTATGATATTTCAGGATGCTGTTACGAAATATATGTCAAAGCAGCTACAAGAGAAGAAGCTCGTAAACAATAGCACTCTAGAAGGCTCATAAAATAAAAACTTCTAAAAGTGCAGAATAAAGTGAACATTGGGATGCTAGTTTTCTGTTAAATTTTGTTTTTATGGCAATAATTTGGACTTAATAGTTAGCCATGTTAAAATAAGCAGAGAAGCATGTGAACCCAAATTGCTTTTGCATCAGTAGTTTTTTCATCCTTCAACATGTACGCTTTGTGATGATGCCAATTGATTGGCATATTATAAATTCTTGGCTTTCAGAAAAATAGTTATAACTAATTCAACCATCAAATGTGTCTGCAATTTAGGAGTGGGAGTAGTTGTTGATGATTTGAGTTATTTAATGCAATTCTATCTTTGCTTGAAATGATGTGAACCAATGATCATATTGATATGGTGAATTTATACTTATTGATGTTCTGTTAATAGTAATTGTAATCACATTCGACATTCTTTTTCAAGAGGGTGAGACTTATTGCAATGGTAAGATTATTACTTAGGAAATCAGTTGAGAAGTTGTGTCGTTAATACCTGAAGGTTAGACTTCAGGTAGGATGGGAAGTTGTCCTAACCACCCTTTTCTAATTCTCAACTGTCAAAATCTCTAAACCTTGTGTTTATGCATATGGACATATGGCCAATTATTTATGTTCTCGAATACATGGATTTTGTCTGAATAACAGCACTGAGGACTTGGTTGATAAGAATTACAAGTGCTCTCCTTGGAATGATGTAAAAACCACTGATTATAGGGATTTAAGAACATAATTTAAGAATAGAGTAGAAAAACTCAGGGTACATAGTGAGACCAAAACTTGAAGAGTGAATAAAGATGGTATAAACATTTATATGATAGATAGATTAAACATGCTCCTTACTGTTGTGGATATACTTTCTCGATCAGATTATACAGAAACAACAGTTAAAAACAAAGTTTCACAAAATTCCATAACAAGGTGGAGTACTCATATAGCTACAACCTATAGGGTGTAATAAGTTTCAATCTAAATATTAGGTGACTATAAAACTGCATTATAATTTAGCTCCTTTTCACAATTAAACAGAGGGGAAGTACTTGTTTAGATTGAAAGGTAATGAATAAAACTCCTCACTTCTTGTATCTCCCTTGAAGGATTTGTACTTGTCCCACCAATGTTTTCCTCTATCTTTTCTGGCTTCTTTCTTATGCAGTGTGTTGTCCAGGAAATATGCCACCACGCCCGCGACAAATGGTTTTGATTGGAACGGAACGTTGACTATATCGTTGAACTGCCAGAGACATAAAAATGTCAGCACAGGTAAACTCAACAAAGTAAGAATCAGTCTCTAGTTATGCATAATACTATGTACATATTATCCATACCCATCTTGCGCCTGTATGAACTGGTCCAAAACCATTAATCGCCGTGTACTCGTTGAAGTACTGTGGCACGGACAAACCCAGGAAAAGAGAGAAGCCTAGTATGAATTTTGTTCTAAAACTGTTAAGGTTGCAGAACTGAAGAAAACTAAGACCTCCGGCACCTACAAATGATATACGAAAGCGGAGCATTACATTACATGGTGTTTTCTTTTATGTATAAAAAATCAAGTCTGAATATGTCGAAGAGTAGATGCTATTATGCTAAGCTTAAACATACCAACATAAGCGAAGAACAAGCAGTACAGAGCAGCAACAATGGGAGGTGGGATGGAAGCGAAAACTGCTCCGAATTTTCCTACATGATAAAGGTAAATTAAGTATTAGAGGGAAGAAAATGTACGTGGATTACCCAAACTAAATACCTAAATTACAAACATCTATTCACAGTTCAGCAACACACCAAGAATTGAAAAGAAAATCATAAACCCAGCAGATATTTGCACAACTCTTCTACTGCCAACACGGGTCAAAGCCAAGAGACCTGCATTTTCTCTGTTAGAAAAAAAACTTCCATTATCAGCAAGGAAGTTGTGTTTCCTCTTATCCAAATAAGAGAATACAAAAAGAACAAATTCAGTCGTACACAGACACAGAGGACGCATTGACAGTTCCGAACAATCCTGATAACAAAATGCCAACTCCCTGAAAGCATATATATAAGATGCACTATCACAAGAGTTGTAAGTTCTGATTAATTTTCTCGGTGAACAATCATCATTATAATCAACCGATCGTGACTCTTTCACTTTAAGTATTGGATGCTTTAAAATTGAAGTTCTGATTAACTTTTTAATGGATATCAAAAGAGTTCTAAGTTCTGATTAATTTTGTTATAGAAATTTAAATATTGATGTATTGGCCATATTTATACCTGCCAACCGATACCCCGACTGAGAATAGAGGGCGGTAATGGTGTCGCACTTGCATACCTATATACAGCAATAAAAGCTCCGCTGGACTGCTTGTAATAAAAAATGCAAGTAAATAACTTAACTATAGAGCATAATAAATGTAAAGTAGCAACCTTAAAAACTAATTCTAAGCTAATACACAAGTATACATGCCAAATAATCCCAACAATGTCTTCATGTACGTGGTAAAACTATAATGCACATTAAACACATACCATCCCCGGTTATAGAGTGTAACAGAACAATTGTTGCACAAGGAAGATTACCAAATAACCAACACATAAAAATTCTTATTCCAACTTAAGAAAAAGGAAAGATCTGAAGAAAAAAGTTACCTCTACAAGAGCAACAAAAGCTGTCATCATCATTGCAAAGGCTTCACCCGCATCAAATGAAGGCGCTCCCCATTGAAAGGGATATGGAACACTAATCCTGAAACTCAGTCCAAGACGAATTCTTTCCATTAAGTTTCAACTCACAAGTAAGCCTAGATACTATTCCCATAAAATACAAAAACAACAACTGTAGGCTGCATTTGAATCTAACATGCAAAAGATCAATTATGTCCATACACAACGGCTTAAATAGTAATAAGTAATTATCACAAGATTAAAGACACACATGACATATATCCACTTCCAAGAGTCATCTTAAAGGGACCTCCTTAGCCACAAAAAATGACTCTCAGCACTAAAAAAAACTACATTGAAAGAAAATAATAAAGATATATCTGGAAAGGGAGAAAACTGTAGAATGAATATAATTCAGACACAGAATTTAAGTTTACCAAGTTTTAAAATCAGTCCTTAAAAAATTCTTAATCGAATTTTTCTGATACCAAGTACCAACTGCCTGAGGACTAAACGGATTGTTTGGCAAGAGCATGAGTGGCCTATAAGTTATAAGCTAGTTGACTAGCTTATTTAACCAAAAATAAGCTATTAGAGGTAATTGGTAAATGAGTCTATTTGAATAAACTACCAGCTTAAAATCTCGTATTTGATAAGCAAGTAGAGATAGGTATAGCTTGTAAGGCAGGGCTGCAGGGGTTGTACTATTTTTTCCCCTTTTGCCTTATTCTAATGTTATACCTCCTAGTCACCCCCTCTCGCTTTCAGTTATCTTATCAGATGTAAGCGAGCTTATAAGTTAGTTGGGGCAAACAAAGCTAGTCGCAAAATCAAGCCATCCCTATACCCCAATGACAATCCTCACAGAACACTATCAATGACTGTGATATTGGGATGGGAAACGGCTTAACCTGACCACCCTCTAGTCCAAAATGGTAAAAATGCTTGTCACATTAACACAACATTTGTCACTTTAGCACTAAATTATCATACATGTAACGGATGATGATGGTAGGGAACAAATTAGAAACTTCTAAACTATCACAATTATTTATACACAATGCAAAAAAATAGGGATCAAAACAGTAACTAAACTGTTTTATAATAGAATATGGATTTCACACAACTAGTGAACTAACCAAGGAGCAGCATCTATAAGTCCAGCACGATCAGTGCGGCAGGACACTTTTGTTTTAGGTGCAGCATTATTATAAGCCCCTCCAACTGTGAGTATATGAGCATATATCCATACAATTGCAACGGTGAAGATAACAGCAAAACGATCGAAGATATGTTTTCCCGAATGTAGCACATGGGGTACATACTGCATGACAACCACTAACCCTTAAAAAACTCAGATCTAATATGGAAACCATCATTTCATAAAAGCATAGATATGAAAGAGAACTAAATGAACTGAAATCATAATGCTGAGATTTAGACATTAGGCATATGACACTTAAAGGAACTCTACCTGTGAAACAAATACTAGCAGTATAAGTTCTGGTAGTCCAATCTCTACACATTTAGCAACCTTCAAATGGAAAACATTCGATGTTGAAATTTCATTCAATTAATTTTAAAAATGAATAACGTCGACATGTAACACGAGACTTACCCCTGGAAAACCTAACTCATACAGCCCAAAACCAACAAGAGATACCAAAGGAACTGCTGAAAGTGGGCTTAGAAACCTGAAAGCAAAGAGATTAACCTTACACCACATGGGAGTATTGTACAATCGCAAGAATATTCACTTCTTTTACCCGTGTAATTTATAGAGCGACTTAATCCAAATCCAATTGTGAAAATCACTGAACCATATCGATAAAATATGTACTTTAAAGATCAATTCAGCCTGGTGGAACAATAGAAAATGAGCATTTGCATGTCAAAGATATTCTTAAATCTAGCCCAGTGTATGGTTTAATGATTTCCAAAACATACATAAGGATAGAGAAAGCATAGTGTAACTTCTTATTAATAAAATGAAACCAACCTTGCAACATTGCGCCAGAGGCCACTAAAGCCTAGTACTATTTGAAGAGTTGAAGCAACAATAAGGGCACCCTGTATTGCCCGCATTATCCTCTTGAATTTCTGATTATGTAAATCCAAAAAACAGGAACAAAGTGATCAAGCATGTAGTATTTCTAATGTCTTACTTATTATAATTTATGATGCATTTTAAACTGGCGCCCTACTATTTCCTATGGAGTAACGCGCTGTTAGTTTCTGTTGACAAATAGCATAACAATAGATGTAAAATATTCTCACAAATCATATGGTGGTTACTATTTTGGTTAAATTTCATTTCATTGCAATGTAAAGTAATATAGAAAATATATCAACCATTTGTTCTAATCACTAAACCTCTTTAGGATCTAGTTCATCACTGAATCGACCAGCAAGAATAATTGAGATTGTGGTTGGAACAAAGGTATAAGACCCTCCAATTACTGCAGGTAGTCGAGTTCCGAACAGTGTTTGTAGCAATGTGTTAATACCAGCTACAAAAAGAAGTGTTTGGATAACTTTTGCCTTCTCTTCCTGCAAAGAAATAGAATATTATTTTCTTATAAGTTTATAGCAAGGTGTCTAATATAACTCCAGTTATATGGTTGGATCTTTGATAATACTCTGCATTAAATTTAAAAGATGCTACTTTAATTATATTTAATCCATTATTACTTACATTGCCACCTCCCATTTGGGGAACAAGAGCAGTGGGAATGAGCACAGTTGTGCCAAGCATCACAAGAAAATGTTGAAAACCCAGAAGTATAGCTTCAGCTGTATCGGAATGTGCCGAAATTTCCCATCAAATTAACAAGAAAAACAAGAAAAACAAACTAAATTTCAATGGAAAGGGCAGGTAAGCTGTTCTTAATTTTTTTAAAAGTAAACTACTTGGAAACTAGAATGATGAAACTTAAATAGCTCTTTACTTGCGAGATTACAATTGCGTACATCTACTTCCTCGGACCACACTAGGTCGTGCCTAGTGCACCGCCCATTTTACTTAAAATTCTTTAAAGGTGATAGAAGTTCTTGACTGCATGTGTGGCCCCCGACAATTGTATAAAATGCCCAAAATTCAAAAAATCTGACCAACATAGATCTGATCAATCAATGCAATCTCAAACTATTTTTTATATCTAGTCTAGTTGATGATGTATAATTTTGTGGTTAATCATGTGCATTGATTGTTTAGTGGGTACATTTGTCATCAAATAATTAACCCATTAAGTCATTAACCAATTACATGAATTAATAAGGTCCAAAAATTGAATAAAATTAGTATAGGAATGATAATTTTCTTTTATTTTAAATTGTTAGTCAGTGAAATATTTAAACAAAGTTGCAGAAGGGGCCAAATTTGGAAGTAGTAATTAAATAGTTTGTTACCAAATCTGTACCTTAAAATAACTGTGTAGAAACATGAGTGTAGAATTCCAATACAGAAAAGGGAACAATCAATAATTAAATGGGACTTCAATCACATAGGAAGTAAAAATACTTGTTTGAGTATTTATACGGCATAAAAGTATTTGTTTTGAGAAGAAAAAAACATGATGCATGAGCATTACTCATGAATTAAACACCCAAATATTTTGATTTTGCTACCCATTTCCCTCAATATTACAAAGTAGAGTACTGAATTAATCATTATATATTTAGTTTTTCAACTTTACTTGGCCTAATAGTTAGCAAAAGTGCAAAACTCCTTTATTTTTGTTTGATAAAGTAATGTTGTAAAATCTTGGAAGCCAAAAGAAATAATTTATTTTTGCCCTCTTAAATTGGCTGAAAATCCCAAACAATTTTTTTTAATATTTATTTATTTATTAATTATAGAAAGGCAGTGTTGAATCTAAGATAAGGATACCAACACACCCCACTGGATATTCTCATGTATTGTACTAGACCATAAGTTAAAGGATGAATTCCTGAGAACAACAATTATCGGGAGGAGAGTCATACACCTGAAGGGAT
Source organism: Lupinus angustifolius (assembly GCF_001865875.1). NCBI lineage: Eukaryota > Viridiplantae > Streptophyta > Magnoliopsida > Fabales > Fabaceae > Lupinus > Lupinus angustifolius. Next base: position 162,800 of record NW_017721771.1, on the reverse strand, counting down.
TAGTTCTCCTCGATACCAAAAAAAGAAAGAATCTAAGATAAGGGTAACACACTCACGCCAAGGAGGAGGACTGGTAATGCAGTAATAAATGTTAGGTAACTGATCCTTTGGAGGGTGTGGCTGAGGCTCATCTGCCTTTGGTGCTGGAGCTCCACCTCCTGCCATTGTTTTCTTTTGTCCTTCTCTTTAACCCTGAACAATAACAAAATTGCAAGAATCAACAAATCTAGAAACCAAAATCTGAGACCAACATGGATCCAAAAACCCACAAAGGAAAAAGATCCAGAAGTGTATAGAAGAAGATGGAGGAGCTACCTACAATGGGAGAAAACAAAGAAATGTGTTTACTTGGCTTGTTTGGCTAATAATAAGAGCAGAAAAGGATAGTGCAACTAGATACTGTAACTAGTAAAGTGAAAAGTAATGGTTTACAATAATTGCGCAGTTTAATAAGAAAGTAATAATGAGAAGTGAAAAGCACTTTTTTTAAGGTTGTTTTCAACAAGCAAAATCAAGTGAGGGACTATAAAGTCAGGAACAAACTCAGGTGCCCCCACCAAGCAAGAAGACGTTGGTCTACTGATATAAAATTTTACACATATCATCATATAGCTATGCCAAAAAGTCAAATGTTTGATTAATATAAGTCATATTTATTAGGAGAAACATGAGTAAATTACTCGTGAGGAATACTCTTAGTTATATCGAAAAAAATTCAGGTGCCCCATTCAAAATCACCAACCGAAAAGTAATTAAAAGTTCAATGAAAAGAGAAGAGAAAGAGAACCCTGTTGTTGTTGTGGATAAAAACAGACTCTAATGCTAGGAGGAGAAACGATAAAGGTGTACACAGAAATGAGCAGAAAATGAATGATTCTCTCTCTGCTTTGGCTAGCTACCAGAGAGTAAAGTCATTTTCTTTCTCTCTCCTAGAAGGAACTTCTTTCTCCTCTCCGACAAGGATATATTGTCCTTAAGCACGTTCGCAAGCCCATTCCAAGTTACTTAACTACAAAAATTAAATATTAATAACTTTTTTATTTTTGTTTTATTTTGATTGGTTTGTAACACGAAATATACTTCTCCTCCGCACTCTCACAGCCTAATTAACTATTCAACAAATTTTGTTCACATTTAGTGTTTTTGTTGTTGTATGCTTTTTCAGCTGTGAAATGTTTGTAAGCACTATCCTTCTCATACACGATTAACAGTTATAATACGTAAGTATATACTTGTCTTTACTTTTCCTTTAATCTAAGATATATTGATATCTTCATTCGTTACCTATTTTAAAAAGGGGCCCCACTTAGAGAAACCTTATTTAAATAAAATACATGTCTGTTCCCAAAATCTAAATTGTGTTCACCGGAGAAGATTAAGCCCATGAAACGAGTGAATGTGAAGTATATACCAACTCATTATATTAAATAATACATAAAATTACTATATTGATTCTCTAAGTTATTTTTTAATTTCAATTCCGATTCAAGTCTTATAGGTTTTCAATATCGAAGAGATGAATATATTTTTTTCAATATTCATTGTTAAAGAGTACACTTAAGTGACTATTAAACTAAATGTGAGTTACCAACGAGGTGTTGGTTCAAGTGGTATATATTTGATTTCTCTTAAGTAAGATCTCATGTTTGGGTCTTGTGGATGAAAAAAGAAAAACTGAGTCTCTCACATTTGGATCCTATGTTGCATTGACTATGATGCTCTCTAATACTACATCAAAATCTAAATTCATAACTAGTCAATATCAACTCCAACCAACGACATGTTTAGCTTTACATTAATTGCCACAGTCAATGACTTATTTAGAGATGTTGGTTTAGTTGGAGCTCATTCTCAATCATCTCTCATTCTCTCTAGCCTCATAAGAAAGTTAGAGGTGAGGAGGAAGACAGAAAAAAAAATCCAATAAGTGTATTCTAAGAAACCAAGTAACATATCTGATTTATTTGTTAATTCTAAGAATATTGATTTGGAGAATTTATTTGAACTTGTTGATTATAATTTTGCTTTAATTGAAAAATAAATCGATCTGCTAAGCTTCCAATTTCCTATAATATATTAGTGTCTTTAGTTATCGATTGTTGGAATCACTTAATTTTAGTGATTATTGTAGATACTTCCATGCCTCAATGTGTTTTTGTGTGACTAATCGCTGCTAATGCAAATTTCCTTGATGATTAGGAGGAACGAAAAAGGAAATTGAGAATAAGTTGCAAATCTTGAATGCGAAGACTTTTCAACCCATTCCTAAATGAAGGAAAATACTATGCATTGCATGATATAAAGAATGAAGCTTGAATCTGATATATAATATTAGTATTAGAATTAACAAATATGAGTTATTCTAAAATTATGTCTAGGTGATGCTTGTGACTAGTTGTGGAAATAAACCGAGATGAGTGAGAGTAGAAGATATTAGAAGAGGATGGAGATAGTGTTGGTGCATTCCCTACAGGAAATAATATTTCTCTTAATATTTGTTCAAGATGTCATGTTTATTGGGTTATAATTTCTAATAATATTATGAAAAATTACATTTATTGTGTTTTCACTAATTGTTTAAATATGGTAAAAATTGTTATTTTGGTCCATCAACTTAATTTAATCTCTCAATTTAGTTTTTACTTTTTTTTATCACTAGTCCCTCAAATTTTACACTCTAATAATAGTCTTTCTGTCAATTAGTTAGTAACACAATCAATTTTGGCCTTAAGACGACATCGTTTTGGGTCTTCTTCTTCATTCTCCCCTTCTTCCATGGGACACAACCACCAAACAATTCATCTTCTTCACCATCGGATTGGCCATGGTAAATCCACCATTCTGTAGCAATGGCAACAACCATCATCATCGATAGCAATCAACAACAATACAAGAGGTGGTAACAAGTAGAAACAACGACGAATACAGATGAAGAAATGAAGAGAAGGTCCAAAATAAAGTTATTTTGGTGACAAGGATAAGAGAAATGAAATTGTTTTGATGGCAAGTCAGCAAAGTAACGAGCACATCATCCAAAATTAACAACATAGGAAGTTGGCTAACGTGATAACGTAATCAAAGTTGAGGGATTGAAGTAACAAAAAAGTTTAAGGACCATGTTGAGCAATTAAATTAAGTTCAGTGACCAAAATAGTAGTTTTACCTTTAAATACAATAAAAAATTTAGGATAATAATTGCAATATCATGAGGACATTGAGTTTCCATTAATTGATGATTATCCTTAGGATTTGTTTGGGAGTTAGATTTTGAAAGAGAATGAATGAAAAATGAAGACTTAAGAGTTATTTTACAAGTATATTTCATGACCTCAATCCTTCTATTTCCCTTCATTCTCCTCCAAAATTTAACTCCTAAATTAACTCTTAAAGTATTTCTAGTAAGGTATTATAATTAATAAGGACAATTATAATACAACCTTTGAATTGAAGTCAATAGGATTCTCAATATATGTCTTGATGCACTCAAATGTTGCCTTTAACTAGGTGATCATAAAGGTTGTACTCGGACATGTGATGAGGCATGTACATGATGTATGTGATATAGATTAGATTTATCCCTCATGTAAAATTAGAGTTATACCCTTAGACTCCTTGATTGAGTGAGATTGCGAAATACATGATCATGCTTAAGTATGTCAATATGTAGTGTTGACAAAACTTATTTAACACATCAGTTCATGGATTAATAAATTGTTGTTGTTATTATATGTGGGTGATATGTTCCATGCCACGAGTACAAATAGGATATTTAAATAAAATGACATTATTTGTTCTTGACCGATTTCTAGAGCCATGACCCAAACTGTATTATGGATCATAAGAGTTCGGAACTAAGGTTTTCAAAGGACTTCAGGATTAGACCTCCAATACCTTCTAGGCTCCATATGATCCTTATTTTTAGGCTCATTCAAGACAACCAAAATAACATGTCTTTATGACAGTAATGGCTAGATTATATGTGAATTTTCAATAATCCTCCAAGATAATGATACCAATTTATCCTATTATATTATGGATAAATATATAGGATTATCCTAAGATTCATTATGGTTAAAAAAAAATTATATCCATAAAGGATAAGTCTATGTAAATCTACTAAATTTTGAGAAGATAAAGGAGATATCATCACTAAAGTAGGGGCAATGAATCCTAATATGTGTATAGCCCTTTAAAGGGTATAAGTAAGAGGTCTATAAGCTCACTTAACAGAGGATTAATACACAATTAATACACAAGGCCAGAGCACAATTGTTAAACAATTGATGCATTCTCCTCAACTTATAGAGAGAACAATGTAGCATATATTCCCTATGTTCACTTGAACGTACGTTGGTCCAAGGTTTAACCTTTCTAGAACATTGATGCCCAACACGGGGAGAGTAAAATGTAACTCCTACTAACAAACTATTGCATGTCGAAATAACCCAAAATAGGCAATTCACTGAACTTAGGATGCCTTGGAAAACCTAAACAAATTAACATATCTGAAACTTCACTCATACCATATAATTAGAATCCCCCGTAATGAGAGAATCCCCCTAGCAGCCCCAAGGGCCAACAGTTGAGATCAAGCATCCACATACCAAGAACTGCGTGAGATACACATTTCTATATCAAAGTGTGTTGACTTTTATCATGCCAAGAAGAGTCTCACCCAACAGAATAGTGTAAAGATAGAAATATGGGTATTGTTTGCAAAAAAAAATGCGGACATGACATCAATATTTTTACCATTAGCCCATCATGTCTGACTCACTAGCCCATGAGCATTTAAATGAGCTAAAAGGGTAGCCTATGAGCATACAATAAAAGGCTCAATCTTCCCTTCCAAGTTCACTCCCTTGTTCCTTAGAAGTTTGAGTCAAAGAGATAATATAACCAATCAATCAATAAAGGTAAAAGAAGAAAAGAAATCTCTTCAAGATCTCTCAACTCAGATCCACTATTAAGAATAACAAAAGATTTGTTTGGCCTCAAACACATTGAAATTTGTTTGGTTCATAAGATTAAGACTGTATGTGAGAGCATAGGGAAATTGAGCATGACTAAAATTGTTGGGTTCACAAGAATAAAACTTGAGAATATTGAAATTTTAAACTTACAAAGTAAAAACTGCTTGTTTGCTTTTACTGGATGAAATAGTTGGGGATGTTAGAGTAGCTTACCGCACTACTGATGGGCTAGGCATGAATTTTTGTCTATAAAACTAATACTGACATGCCTACATCCGCTTAAATTTTGTGAGCTTATTGCAAGCACAAACAAAATGGACAACGCAATCTATTTTGCCATATCTGTTTTTCTACATTAGTGCCTGAAACTAATGCCTAAATTAAATTGAACATAACTTTAATCAAAGTCTTAAGCTAGCTAGTGTCATCCTATAGATCATATATGATAATATATTGTTGTCACTCATCTCACCTTTTCACTACTACTTGGTTTGTTTATTTTCTTTCATTGGAGATTTGTTATATTTTTGTTACATGAGAATTTGTGTAATTCATTTCATTATATTTTTGGTTTTTCATAAAATAAATCATTAGCCTTTCACTCAATATATATGCAAAAATATTGCACTACAAAGGGTTATTTGGAGTAGTTCAGAATGATAAACGTTGCTAAAAATCAAATATGACTCTTTTCAAGTAATTTATTGCCGCATCCCGATTTTCGGCTACGCGACCTCTTCAGGAGTCGCCACCATATTTTATAGTTAAAAATGTAGAAAAATATTTAAAACCCAACCACATTGGGATTTTGAACTTTTGATATCTAGGTTCGGGAGTCGATTACGAATTGGGGAAGGTATTAGCACCCCGTTCGCTCGTAATAAAATGGTACCCTAACTAATTACATAAATTGAATACCCTTAATTTATTTAAATTAAATTGCTTAAACAAAATATGTTTTTATTTTTTATTTGTGTCTGACAAGTTCATATTGCTCCTACGTATCCCTGGGTGCAATAGGGAAATCAAGACTACATGGTTCTTTTTAAAAAAATTATTTGGTTGTATTTAAAAGGTTTAGAAATTTGTTTGAATTTAATTGAAGTTGAATTAATAGACGAATAGTCAACGTTGATTTCTTACCCTCTTCCTACTTTGATAGATAGCCGAAGCAGTACAAGTGACCGCGACCGATTCTCGGCTCGAAGCAAAGAGAAAGATGCAATACGAGTTGTGACCTCGCTATTGAATCCTAAAACAATTAAAATTTGTTATTATTTTTATAAAGTAAAGCTTATAAATTTATTTGAGTTTGACTTAAATGGAATAAATATACGAAGAGTCAACATTGATTGCTTATCTTCTTTCACTTCGTAGATAGCAGAAGCAGTGAAGTGACCGCGACCGATTCTTAGCTCGAAGTGAGGAGAAAGACACAATACGAGTTGTAACCTCGTTATCGAATCATCATTAAAACATTTTTATTTGCTTAATTAAAGAGGCTAAACATTTAAATTCGAAAATGTAAAGCTATGGTTATTATTTTCAAATAAATAAAAAGAATTATAACGTTTAACTATGCTGTTATTAGAGAAATCATTTACTTCCTATAAAAAAAGTATACTAGCATAATTACAGAGTTATCATTGTAATGGTTAAGATGGACTTTACATTTCATGGATATGATAATTGCTAAAAGCAACCTAAAAGTATTTATGTATAAAAAATATATTATAAGGATTAAATAATAATATAAAAAAGAGTAAAAGAAAGGATGAGTAAAATGCAGTGTTATTAAAACCATATTGATTATCAAACCAATCAAGATATTGATATAGTGGTACAGTGTTCAACCGATGGTTCAGTAATTAAACTGCATGCCGGTTAAACTGGACATATCTGCTTATATATATATATATATAAACCTATAATATGGTAGATAATATACTAATACTGTGTAAATTTTTTGCACTATGAGTACTTACATTTTCTCATATTTAATTTTTTTTACACACATTTTTTATTTTATATCATTTATTGATTTCTTAAATGCGTGTATAACTTGGATAATAAAGGGCATGAAGATAACAAAAAAAATCCAATTCATCCAATCAAAATTCTCCATGTATCAAACATAGTATCATTCTTTCTCTTGCTTTATTTTTGCCCTCCCCCACGGTCTCACAACCTTCTCTTCCTTACTTTCTTTTATTTTTTCCCCAACACCATCTTTCCCTTCTCTCTCACTCTATCACTCTCTCACACGTTTTTTCTTCTCACTCACAGGTTTTTCTTCTCCCTTATCTCTTTCTCACTTTTTCTTCTCCATCTCTGTCTCGGAACTCTTCAAAACAGTCGGTTCAATGTCTAGGTTGGGTCTTTTTTTTAATGCAGCAACTCGGCCGGTTCACTAGTTTTGAGGAATACCAGCCGGTTTTGACCGGTTTCTACCGGATCTAGTGCATACCCGGTACAACAACCATCCCGTACCGGTAAGGGGTCCAGTTCACCAGTTCTCCGGTTGAACCGGCCGGTACGGTACGGTACAGTTTTATCAACACTAGTTAAATGGATTACCCCTATTACTTTTCAGTAATGTAAGAAACAAAAAAAGAAGAAGGAAAGGGATTGAAATCCCTAAACCAACCAATCCTCCTCTTCCAGTGGCGACCAACGTCCCCTAGCGGTGGATAGATAGCGAGTAGAGATGGCAAAACGGGCATTGCCCGCAGGCGCGCCCGCATAGCCCGCAATTTTTTTTGCGGGCAGGGCATAAATTTTTTGCCCATTTTCTCGTTTTGCCCGACTCATTTTTCCCACCAAGTTTGCAGGCATTTCCGTTGGGCATGCGGGCGACCCATAAACATAATTGAAGGAAAAAATAAGAAAATTTTAGATTAGTTATAATGTAATGTGATTTTTAATCCCTAAAAAAATTGTAATCTAATGTAATTTGTTAAACTTCATATAAAATATCAAAAAATTTGTTGATTTTTTATCTTCAACTACTTTATTTAATTTCATTTATTATATGAATTTTTTATTTTTTTAATTATTCAACAATGCCCGTGGGCGCCCGCAAACCCGTTTTAAAATGGTCAGGGCATTGAATTTTTTCAGTTAACCAATGTGGGCATGCCCGCTTAAATTTTGCAGGCATTTGCGGGTGTGGGCTAAACGGGCCGGGCGACACGTTTTGCCACCTCTATCGGCGAGCGGCAAATTGCTCTGAACCATCCTCCCATGGTGGCCTTAGAGCCTCAATTCGGTGGAGAGAAGACGTCAAGCGGTGCTGCAACCTTGGGTTGTAACGGGGCAGCAAGGAGCGTTGTCGTTGCCAACACAAGGGATATCATGTTCCCCAACGAAGGGACTGCAGGAGCCGACCCATGCTCATCATTCTCTGGTCGTTTTGTTGATGAAACCTCCGACATCTCATAGCGATCTCACGATGGTCAGAGTAATCTGGGAGGTTTTGACACCTCACATTGAGTTCATGGTGGTTAAAGAAAGATGAAGACTTTATAAGTGATTTTTGTTTGGATTTTTTTATGTTGTTTTTGGTTGAAGACAATTGTTTGATGATGAAGGATTTTTTGTGAATGTTGTTGGATGATTTTATGGTTTAGGGGATTGTGTATTATCTGTTTTTTGTTTGGATGATGGAGAAACTATTAGGATCAGAATGAATACCTCAAGCATAATTGTCAACTGTGAAACCACACGAAATTTGTGTTTTTTTTAGAAAATGGGGTTGGTTTTTTTCTTTCTATTTGTTGTGTTTTGAAGAAGATGAAGATTGAGTTGGATATGGAGATTGAAAAATGTAATTTGAGGCTGAGATGGTGGAGAGAAAGAGATGAAGATCCATGTTTGTTTTTGAGATAATGTATGTTATATTAGGATGTAAGTGAGACTGGTGATGTGTTTGGAATCATGAGTCTTTTGGCATTGCCTCCCTAAATGAGTCTTGTTAATAATTTTAAAAAGAACTAGAGTCTAATGTTGGATGGACACTAAGAATACTTTTTCCTCTTCCCTTTTTTGAAAGCATCACCCTTTTTTTCTTATATCGTGGTACCTGAAGAAAGACGAATCAGCATTAAAAATGTGGGTGATTGGTTTGAATTAAATGTTATAGTGGAAGATAGGAAGAGAGAACGTGGAGTGAAAGTGTGGGTGATTGTGATGTTATGAGTGGTTGAATACAGGCTTCCAAGAGGGGAGAGTGGGTGGTTTGGGATTGAGGAATGTTGTGGGTATTTTGGGATACTTAAAAAAAATGTCATTTTTCGATAGAAAATTGCAAAAAATATTTATATTATTTATTTGTCATTTTTTGAAAAAAGTATTATGTGCCAGAAAAGATTGGGTATTCACAGCTGTTCCTCTTTACTTGTTACTTACATGATAGCAAACGAACTGAGGTTTGAGAGATATCATGACAAGTAACTAGTAAAGAAATGAATGCTAATTTTGTCAAGGTCCATAAAAACTTACATGACAACAACTCATTGCTTGAAAATGTCTATCGTCTTATGAGTTGAGTTGTCTTCAAGATGACTCGAGTTTGTTCTTAAGATGCATGATAGAAAGTTAGAGTGAACTCAAGACGCTAATCAGTATACTTCCGGATCTTGGGGTAGAAAGGTGAAGCCAAAGACGCAGGTTGGTGTACTACCAGAATTTGGGTTGAAAAGGTGAAACCAAAGACGCAGGTTGGTGTACTGCCAGAATTTGGAGACATAAGGGTGAAAGCCAAGAACGTAGGTTGGTGTACTACCAAAACTTGGAGTGAGAGGTTAAAACCAAAGACACAGGTTGGTATACTGTCAGAATTTGGAGACATATGAGTCAAAGCCAATAATGCAGGTTGGTGTACTGCCAGAACTTGGAATGACAAGTTAAAACCAAAGACGCAGTTTGGTGTACTGCTAGAATTTGGATTGAAAGGTTGAAACCACAGACGCAGGTTGATGCCTTGGAAAGGTAGACTTCAAGGTATAGGACCCGAAAAGCTTGCTTTTGAATGCTCATCGAGGTACAGGACCCGGAAAGCATATATTTCATATCGAGGTACAGGACCCGAAAAGTTTTAATTTCCACGTCGAGGTACAAGACCCGAAAAACTTTGGTTACACTTCGAGGTACAGGACCCGAAAAGCTTGGTTTTGAATGCTCATCGAGGTACAGAACCCGAAAAGCATATATTTCACGTCGAGGTACAGGACCCGAAAAGCTTAAAATTCACATCGATGTACAGGACCCAGAAAGTTTGAATTTCACATCGAGGTACAGGACCCAAAAAGTTTAAATTTCACATCGAGGTACAAGATCCGAAAAGCTTAAAATTCACTTCGAGGTACATGAAAAGATATAAGGCTCAAATATGTGTTTCCCATACCCATTTCTCCTTTCTCATATCTCTTTTGTCCTATTTTCAATAGTTTTCTGACATGACATTCAATTGCTAGGATTCTGTCGGATTTTTGTAATGTGATAGGTCAACATCGTAACCTTACCCGATAGCATGTGAATATTTCTTTTGTAGGTCTTTAATAGTGATTTCATTTGCCCTAACTTTTGCCTGAGATATTGAAGGTTCTCGGCGAGCTTTTATTATTTTGTACTTTATTTTGCACTTGGACCAAATGAACATTTTTGTATGACTTGGATTTTGACCCTTTTTTTATCCTTTGGGTAAGATATGGTGAACGATGTATGTAAAGTTTATTTATTTCCTAATAACTGAATGTCATGGAAAATTGAAGAAAAGCTACCCTCCCCATGCTATCGATGTTTTATGGGTTAATCAAAAGAGATCTCCTTTCATAATGACTATGGCTCAAATGGGTGACTAATGATATCTTCTTAGTGTTTGGGAATTACCAAAGAAGCATTATGTCATCAGAAAAATTTGACTAAGGATCCACACCACCTTGGTCTTACATTTGCATCATCCTCCATTTTTTTTTAAATCTTATATCTCAGTTTAATGCATGAATTTATTTTTATTTTTTGGGTGAATATGATTTGTGAGATGGATTATGGGATGGTAAATTTGCAAGATCAAAGTACTAGTATATACTTGTTAAAAATACATGTAATAAATTATTTATTCATAAGAAGAAAACATGAGACCCTTTATTTTGCAACCCTAAAGCCCTAGGGTGAAGCCAAGAAGGTGTAATACAATATAGTTCTAAAGAAATAGCACTTGGTTGGGGTGAGTTCCTCACGAATGGAGTTTGTTTCATGTCTTCCTCAAATCAAATCATCTCCTTGAAACTTAATCAAGCCTTCATTAATCAGGTCTCGTATCTTGCTCTTTAATTGATTGCAACCCTCTGTCGAATGTCATAATGTCCCTCCATGATACATACAATGAGCATTCAGTTTGAAACCCTTTGGATATGGAGCCACCACCTCCTTAAAGGGAAGGATAGTTAACCAACCCCTCTGAACAAGTTTTGGCAACTACTCAGAGTAAGACATGGGGATCACATCATAAAGACTTTTTCTCTTTTGTTTTCGAGATGGTCCTACTTGATTGTGAGTTGAAATATAATTTTTTTTGGAGATGATGATGTCGTTGAGGTTAGTTGAAGGTTTCGATGAATGATGTCGTTGAGGTTAGTTGAAGGTTTCGATGAATGATGAATCACCTTTTATCCCTTCACCTGTAGTTTGATCTCGAGTTATGTGTTGAGTTGGATCTTTCACGCCTCTGCCACTTCTCAGACGACTTTCTATCTTTCCCTTATGGTCATCAGGTGACGGAATCCCAAAGATACTAATCCCAACATCTTATTATAGAATGGTGGTTGGAGAGTGTCGATGAACGTTGAAATACTATCTTCATCAAATATCTTGGGCTTAACTTGTGCGACCACTTTTGCCCACCTTTGGACATACTCACTGAAAGTTTCATCAATATTTTTTATCATATTTTTGAGTTATGTCCTATCAGGAGCTATATCAATGTTGTAATCATATTGCTTGACAAATGCATTACATAAACCCTTGAAACACTGAATATGTGAACGTTCAAGTCGCAAGTACCAAGTGGTGGCAGCTCCAGTCAGGCTTTCTTGAAAGAATTGGATCAACAACTTGTCATCTCTGATATAGAGAGTCATCTTCCTATCGTACATAGTCAGGTGGTCTTTAGGGAAAAAAGTTCCTTGATATTTGTCGAATGTTGACACTTTGAACTTTGGTGGCACAATCAAACCCGAGACTAAACATGTGTCGCTGACATCCTTCAAACCATATGAATTGGCTTCTTCCATGGCTCTAATTCTTTTCTCTATGTCATTTATTTCCTCTCGATCACGGGGAATGGTAGAGTGATTGGGGTTGTCTTGTTCAACTGGGATCTCCATATGGAAAAAAGTTCGCAAACTAGCTTCTGAGGATGGTGTATCAATTTGGGCCATTGATTTATTTCCTCTTTCTGGATTGCTTCAGTCAAGTCCAATTATATCACCTTTAAAATCAATTTTAATTCATGAGCGCCCTTGGCAATGGATAATGAAATGCATGTTACAATTTTGGGTATGAAGTGTATGGAGAAATGTGAGGATGATGCATGAATAATGTATGTATGTTTTTGTGTGTGTGAATGAATAGACTTATTTTCAATAACGCATGGTGTATGCAATTTATGGTGTAATGATGTGTGAAATATAATGTTTGAATGATTATTTTTTGTTTAAGTATATGAATGTATGAGTTCATGAATGAATGATATATTTTTTTCTTTTTTATGTGAATGAATGATGAATGTGTTATAAATGCTTGAATTATGATGTTTTATGAATGTTTGAATGATAAATTTTTTATGAATATTTAGATAATATATATTTCAGATGGATGTTTGAGTGATTAACTTTTCCAAATGAATGCATGATTTTATGCATGGGTGCATGAACATGAGTTAAACGTTTAAACTCCAAATTCATTAATATGCTAGAAAAGTTATCCCTAGGGCATTGAGCCCATCGAAGGGAAGTGAGAAGTATCCCTAAGGCACTGAGCCTATCGAAGAGAATGACAATTATCCCTAGGGCGTTGAGCCCATCGAAGGGAAATGAGAAGTATTCCTAAGGCGTTGAGCCTATCGAAGAGAATGAAAATTATCCATAGGGCGTTGAGCCCATCGAAGGGAAATGAGAAGTATCCCTAAGGCGTTGAGCCTATCGAAGGGAATGAAAATTATCCCTAAGGCTATGTGACATCTTCAGGAGTTGCCACTACATTTTATAGTTAAAAATGTAGAAAAATCTTTAAAGCCCAACCACATTGGGCTTTTTGAGTCTTGTTAATATTTCTAAAAAGAACCAGACTCTACTGTTGGATTGACACTAAGAATACTTTTTCCTCTTCCCTTTTTTGAAAGCATCACCTTTTTTTTTCTTATATCGTGGTACATGAAGAAAGACGAATCAACATTAAAAATGTGGGTGATTGGTTTGAATTAAATGTTATAGTGGAAGATAGGAAGAGAGAACATGGAGTGAAGGTGTGGGTGATTGTGGTGTTATGGTGGTTGAATACAGGCTTCCAAATGATAAGATAATAACAACCTAAATAATAATTCACATTTATTATATAAGCAAAAGTTGTTACAAATGATAAGATAATAACAATCTAAATAATAATTAACTAATAAAATAAACATAAATTATAGATAAATTCAAATAAAACAAAACTTATTAAATCCTAGATAAGATGATATCTAGAAATTCAAATATCATCTAACATGTCATCTCAAATATCATCTAACATGTCAATTCGAAATTTCGTTTGATGATATAGCTTCTGCCGTGCGTGGTTAAGCGTTGTTATTGCTTCAAATCAATTCAAATCAATTCAAATCAATTCCAAGCTGGAGAGTGAAAATTATCACTCACCAGATTGAGGGGATATTAAAAATATATTAGATGTTATTTTTAGAAGATGATTATTGGTTAGGAAGTTAAGAATTAGCAAGTTAGGTTTGTGTTAGTTACTTGCTTTACAAGCTTTCTTTTCATCTTTTCTCTTGTATAAATAAGTCACATTGGTTCTCTTCTTATTAATTCAATTCAATGACAATAATGAGAGATGTTACATTTCAATGGAGACTTTGATTCTCCATTCTTTCACTTTCTTGTTTCTTCAAACTTTTCTTTATTTTTTCATTAATTTCTCATATTTCTTGTTTCATCAAGAAAATATGTCTTATCCATGACTCTTACCATATTTTAACACTTTTTACAAGAAATTTATTTAAAAATGTAAATAATCAAATAATTAAATGAACTCCACAAAGAATTGTTGAAAGGTGTTGTGAACTTCAAAATCTAGTGATATAATCAACATTAGAACGATTGTGGAAGTGAAAAGAAGTTACTACTAATATAATACATCACTAAGACAAAAGACATTATCATAATGATTGTTGATGAGAAAAGAAACACTAATATAATCAGATTGAAATGATCATCGATGGAAAAGAAATCACTACTAACATAACTCGTTAATGTGAGAAGGGACCACCAGAATAAACATCGATTAGAACAAAGTGGTATAATCACCACGAAATAATCATTGATGGGAAAACAAGTCACTACTAATATAATTTGTAAATGGAAGAAAAAAACACTACTAGAATAATTGTGTGCGAGAAGATTAACATATATATATATATATATATATATATATATATATATATAAAGGAAGAGAATGAATTGATGTATTGAAGCATATTGTGTTTGTTTATTTGGATAATTTATTGCACGTAATATGAAATTGTGAGATCGAGAAAAAAATGAATAAATACAAACCAGAATGTGGCACTATAAATGAAGATGACTAATCGAATTTCGATACCTCGATAGTAGAATAATGATCAAATAAGTCATAAGGGATTGAAACCACTCTGATCCATTAGGATGATACAAGTTAGTCAAACTCAAACAAAAATTAATCCAAATAATTTTTGTATAGACAAAATTCAATTCAAACGCTAAAATAATAACAACCCAAATAATAAAAACAAACATAAATCATAAATAAATTCAAATAAAGTGAAAATAAATCATTCTTATGTGGATACAAATATAGAATAAAATTATCTACTGAAATTTACTCTGCATTGAGTTGAGTGAAAAGGCATGTCAATTTGGAAAGTAGAGTAATATCATTAACATTATAAAAATTTATGCACTGTCATTACATCATTCACTCATCATTTAGGTTACTTTCTTTTGAAAAGTCAATATTGAATGAAAATGTATGATGGATAATACAGTGACATTGTAAAAAACTTTTACACTGTCGATATATAAATCTTTTTCTCTTTGTAAAGACGTAAAGATGCCTTTTCCTATGTCATTATCTTCATATTTTTGGGTAGACATTTGTTGTCCCAAAACAATGTATCATTTCATGTGTCGCTGCTTGTGATTGGTCATAAAAATAATTAATTATTAAAATTTTAATTTTAATATATTTTTTCAACTAATTATCATTAGCACATAGAGTAACACATATTGGAGACAACAGATGTGCTTCCTATTTTTTCTAGTAGACATGTGTAAAAAGAAAATCAAAACCCCAATTCGAAAGTCTTCCTCATTTCACTCCACACTCACGAATTTATGTAAAAAATTCAAAGATGTTAAATGCAACTTCCCTAGAAAAAACTTGCAAGATAATTCAACTGTTGTGTAATATAACAAAAATGTCAACATTTAAACAACTGTAACTATGATTTTTTTAGTAATTTTATATATCGCGCCTAATTAAAAAATAATTTAAAAAATTGGACAGAAATCAAACTACGGAATATGCGTCCCATGAAAGTATCATGTGAAACTTTGAAGATACTGAATATAGTCCACCATAGTCAAGGGAAAATGTGCATAGTAGACTGGTACTATCATATGTTAGTTTTTCTTTTGTATGTAGGTGTTCCTCTTATAAATTGAATATTTAACATTTTGGTCATACTAAAAATCTAATAAAACCTTATACCATTAGATCAACATGTTGTTGGTACTATCATATGTTAGTTGAGGAGCAATGAAGATATTCTCTTCACATTTCATATTTGCGGTTAATTCTTAAAGAATTAAGAGAAACTTTTAATTTATACAAGAAGATTTGAGTAGAAGCATATCATCAACTGCAGCATCTTGGAAGTTATGATTTTCAGAACTTTCAGACGAATTAAAGTTGATTTCTTTTCTATTATTTCTCTCAATACATGAGGATAAAACTTAGAATGTATAGAGAAAATTGACCTGTGTATTTTACGTGCAAAGGACTAATTACATAATGACATTGGAAAGTTATTTTTGACTTTATTATTACATGAAAGTAAAACAAATGATTTTTTAGTAAATATCTTAAAATTACTGCACTCAATTTCCAACTTATGCATAGGAAGTAGGAACAATGTCCTAATGATGCAAATAATGACTGTGGAATCAAATTCTAGTTATTCACAAGAAAAAATATTAGAGTAAAGACACATCTTATTCCTTAAATTTTTTGTTTGTATTAATTTGTTCCCTCAAAAATTGAAAAACTTAAAATGATCCTAAAATATCAAATGTAAATCAATTAGTTATTTCTAAACTTCGTTAAGATCTTTTATATAGACTATTTTGACTAATGTTATGAAATACGAACCGAATATCAAACCAAAAAATACCTCGTATAACGTATGACCGGTTTAACTGGTTTAACCGTCCGTTTGAACCGTACAACAATATATTATATATATACATATAATAAAAAATAACTATCAGAAATAGGCCAAATTACCTACTCAAGGAATACCCGGCCCAAATGCACATTATATTTGTAAAAAACTTAAACCTAATAGTAATCAACGAGCAGTGTTGCTTTTTCTTCTTCTTTGGTTAGCCATTATTTCTATTTTATTGTTTAGGTGATTGCTTCTTCTTGCATTAGTGATTATGCATTCATCTTCTATACCCACCAAATGTCAAATCTCCCCTTATTCTATTCATACTGGAGAGACTCACAAGAGATCGTGAAAGGTGCTAGGTTTTCTCACTTTTCATATTTTCTAGTTGCACTGTGTTTGCTGCTGCTCTTTGCTTTGTTGGAGTTAGCCAGCCTGTTTAAACCACCAGATTATTTCGATTTTACCCAGTTGGACCGGTTTTATCATGGCCAAAAACGGCTGGGAAGTCAATCCGATTATTTGTGTTGTACGGAGCCGTCTCTAATAATGGGTCATGATCGGACCGGTCGGATCGGCTGATTCGGTCCCAATGACACTGATTTTGACTCACAATCATAATATTATACGCGTTAAGAGCACACTGAAGCAGGTTGCAAAGCTGAGTTGGACAATGCCATTATGCATTATGCCGAGAAGCGCTTTAAGGAGAAGTTTAGCCGTATGTGATTTGAAACCGGACTAACTTTTATGATAAAACATAATGAAATTTTCATGATAATATAAGAGCTTTTTATATCATTGCATTATTTATTTTTAATTATTATTAATTTTTAATTAAAAGTAATACAAATAAATAGGGAATGATGCACTCACTGAGTATAAATCTTTATATTATGTGTAAAAATATTACAAACAATTTTCATGTGTCATTTATGAGAAATAGTACACCCTTGTGTGATTTTAATTTCTTATTGCACATGATTGTATCAATTATGTCACATTCAATGATTGAAATATTAGTTGGGCGTAATAATTGGTTCCCATAAAAACCTTTGTACGCATCTGTTAACTTCTGGTTCTACATTAACTAATCTTTTAGGGGATAGGATCTCACACCAGGTTAGAATTCTCACTCTTTAAAGAGTGGTATCTTTAGTGTTGTGCTAAAAAATTTAATTCAGTTTTTTTGTATTATGTTAAGCTTGTAAATAGCTTGTACATGATTCATAGCTTGCTTAGGCACTTTTTGGTTTTCGGTTCAGCTATCCTTATTGAGGGATAGATTGGTTTATTCTTATTTCCCTTTATAGCAATCTGTTAGGGAAGTTATTTAACTGTTTACTATAAATAGTAAGTAGTTAGCCCTTTGTATGTAAGAAATTCAATTTAATGAGAATGAATTCATACAACTCAAATCTCTTCTTTAAGGATTCTAAGATGGTATCAAAGTAAGTTTTGCTCTGATTCGTCTTCATCCTCTTCCTCATCGTGATTCTCCTTCTTCCTTCGTCTTCTCACCATCTCGATTTCTCAATTTCTTCTCATTCTTCACTGAATTCATCTCTTCGTTTCTCTTCTTCTAATACAATGGCGAATCAGAGCTTTGATGATTATATTGTGAATCCTACGAATCCTTACTTCCTTTATTCTAATGAGAATCCTGCATTAATTCTGGTTTCTCCTCATCTCAATGGCAAAAACTATCACTCCTGGTCCAGATCTGTGAAACTAGCTCTTCAATCCAAAAACAAGCTGAAGTTCATAGATAGGTCAATGATTCAACCGCCATTGCTTCATTCCCTTCATAAACAATGGATTTAGTGCAATACTATGGTCCAACCCTGGTTACAACACTATGTTGATGAAACAATTGTGAAATCCATTCTCTGGATTGATGAGGCAGCTGATGCATGGAAGGATCTCCATGATAGGTATTCACAAGGAGATGTGTTTCGTATAGCTCAACTTCAGGAAGAATTCTACAGAATGACTCAAGGTGATCAATCTATTTCTGATTATTTCACTGAATTGAAGATTCTGTGGGAGGAAATTGAGAATTATAGAGCCATAGGTCACTATAAATATGTGAATCCTTGTGATTGTGGAGTTATTGATATGGTTAAAATGCATAGGGAACAAGATTATGTTATAAGATTCCTTAAAGGCTTGAATGATCAATTTTCACAAGTTAGGTCTCAGATTATGTTATTAGAACCTCTTCCTAACATCAGCAAAGTATTTTCAATGGTGATACAACAAGAGAGACAGGTCAATGTACCAATTCTCTCTGATTTGAAGGCCTTAACAGTTAATTCCCAAGGAAATTCTCAATTTCGGTCCTCTAATGGAAATAGAGGCAGGGGAAGTAATTCATTTAGAGGAAAAGGTAGAATGCCTTACAATAATGTAGGCAAAGGAAATAATGTTAGGTTTTGCACTCACTGTGAGAAAACTAACCACACAGTGGATACATGCTTTCTAAAACATGGTTATCCACCTGGTTATCATTACAATAGATCAGGAAGACAAGCAAATGCTACCACTACTTTTCCTATAGAGATTGAACATGGACATGATGGTTCATATCATCAGACTGAGAAGTTTTTTGTTGCTAGTAAGGGAAACTAGAGGCAAACTTTTACTGATGATCAAGTAAAATCTATCTTAGAATTACTTGATAGAAGCAAAAATGATGCTAGCAAGGTCAATTCTGTGATCTCTAATAATCTGACAACAAGCAACATCACTGCATTACCTTCACCTACATGTAACAAATGTGTAGATTGGTTAATTGATATTGGTGCAACTGATTATATAGCTTATGATCTGCATAGCTTTAGCACACAAAGATGCATTTCACCTGTCATGATTACTCTGCCTGATGGAAGTAGAGTTAGCAAATCTATCTGTGGCACTGTCATTTTGTCTGAATCTCTTATCATGTTTAATGTCTTGTACGTTCCCAACTTCCATGTCAATCTAGTGTCTGTCCATAAGTTGATCCATTCCTTACATTGTCATATAACCTTCCATTTCAACTCTTGTACCATTGTGCAGAGTACTACCAAGAAGGTGATTGGTACATCTAGCTTGAAACAAGGCATGTTTGTCATAGATCTCTCACACAAGACATATTCATCAGTCTATGTCTCTCATTCATCTACTAGTCTCACCAATGAGTTCACTCTTTAGCATCTCAGACTTGGTCATGCTCCAACATCTCTAATGAAGACCTTGTCTAGCTAGTTTCCTTTTATTCATGTTTGTAACAGAGAACTTTTACCTTGTGATATTTGTCATACTTCTAGACAAAGAAGATTGCCTTTCTGTAATAGCAATACAATTTCTAATAAAGTGTTTCAGTTGTTGCATGCTGATATATGTGGCCCTTACTCCACTACTTCTGTTCTTGGTCACAACTATTTCCTTACTTTGGTTGATAATTTTACAATATTTACTTGAGTAATTCTAATGAAACACAAGAGTGAAACTAGGCAGCATATTGTAACCTTTGTCAATCTCATTAAAAAAACAGTATAACACTCACTTACAAACCATTAGAAGTGACAATGGGGCTGAAATTTTGATGAATGATTTCTTCTCTTCTAAAAGAATCATGCATCAAAGATCATGTGTTGCCACACCTAAGCAAAATGGTGTGGTAGAAAGAAAGCACCAACACATTCTCAATGTGGCTAGAGCCATTTTTTTCCAGGCACATTTACCCTCTACCCTTTGGAATTTTTCTATCCAACATGATGTCCACATTATTGATAGATTACCTAGCCCTCTATTACAAAATTCAAGTCCATATTAGTTACTCCATGGGTCTCTACCTAGCTTAGAGTCATTGAAGACTTTTGGTTGTTTGGCTTATGCTAGCACCCTTGCTGTATGGAGGAGTAAACTAGACCTAAGGGCTAGAAAATGCATGTTCCTAGGATATAGAGAGAGGACTAAAGGGTACATTCTCTATGATCTATCTTCTCATGACATTTTCTTGTCTAGGGATGTTGTATTCTATGAACATTTCTTTCCTATATCTCCATCCAGTCACTCATCACCTACACATGAGTCATCTTCTTCCACTATTCTTCTACTCTCTAGTCAATCATCTCCCGAGTCATACACACTTCCTTATTTTGAGTCAAACACAACTCCTCTGGTTGAGTCTCTTATATCTTAGCAGTCTCATACATCTCTTCCCGAGTCACACACAACTCATCATTCTGTTCTTTCTCATAGGCAATCTTCTAGACAGAGAAGACCTCCTACTTATTTGCAAGATTATCATTGTTCTCTTGCTCATAGTTTTGCCAACACTAATTCTTCTTCTTCTTCTTCTCAAGTTCTCTATCCATTATCCTATGTTCTAGACTATTCCAAGTGTTCACCTACATATAAGAAATTTTTTCTTACAATTTCTAGTGCCCCTGCTCCTACCACTTATAAACAAGCTGCTAAGTTGGATCATTGGAGAAAGGCTATGGATTCTGAATTGATAGCCTTAAGTCAGAATAATACTTGGTCACTGGTTTCCCTTCCCCCTGGAAAGGTTGTTATATGCTGCAAATGGGTGTATAAAACTAAGGTTCATGTTGATGGTTCCCTTGAGAGATAAAAAGCCAGGTTGGTTGCCAAGGGTTACACTCAATTAGAAGGTGTGGATTTCTTTGATACCTTCTCTCCTGTGGTGAAAATCACCACTGTCAAAACTGTCTTAGCTTTGGCAGCCATCAAGTCTTGGCACTTGGAACAACTTGATGTGAATAATACTTTCCTTGATGGAGATTTTCATGAAGAAGTTTATATGTCTCCTCCTCATGTCCGTTCTCTTGACAATCCTCATCAAGTTTGTAAACTCCGTAAGTCTCTTTATGGATTAAAGCAAGCTAGTAGAGAGTGGCACACTACTTTATCTTCTGCCTTAATCTCATTGGGATACTCACACTCACAAGCTGATCGGGCCCTCTTTACCAAGTTCAGTTCCTCCTCTTTTATTGCTATCTTGGTTTATGTGGATGACATGGTCTTAGCTGGAGATAATCTTTAGGAAATCCAGCATGTTAAGCAGTTTCACCTAATCTTGATGAAATCAAGGATATAGGAACACTCATGTTCTTTTTAGGTCTTGAAATTGCCCAAAGACCAGATGGTATTCACCTAAATCAGAGAAAGTATGCTTTGGCTCTTCTTAAGGATTCAGGTTGCTTGGCTGCCAAGCCTTCTAAGATTCATTTTGATCCTTCTCTCAAACTACAACTTGAACAAGGTGAGCCACTTTATGATGTTCTTAACTACAGAAGGCTTGTAGGCAGGCTGCTATACCTCACCATTTCCAGACCTGATTTGGCCTATGCAGTTCAGCAACTTAGCCTTTTTATGTGTAAGCCTATGGTTGTACACTATAAGGCAGCCCTAAAGGTCCTTCACTATTTGAAGTCTTCCCCTGCTCAAGGATTGTTCTTCTCTTCCACATCTGCTCTTAAACTTTCTGGTTTCTCTGATTCAGATTGGGCATGTTGCCTGGATACCGGGAAATCCATCACAGGTTTCTACATCTTTCTTGGATCATCTTTCATTTCTTGGAAGTCCAAGAAGCAGAACACAGTCAACATGTCTTCTTCTGAGGCAGAGTATAGGGCTTTGGGTAGTCTTGCTTGTGAAGTACAGTGGCTCAACTATTTGTTCACTGATCTGCACATCCCTCTCTTAAATCCTGCCTCTGTTTATTGTGATAACATGTCTGCCATCTACTTGGCACACAACCCTGTTTTTCATGAAAGATCCAAACATATCGAAGTGGATTGCCATGTTGTAAGGGAGAAGATCCAACAAGGCCTCATCCATCTTCTTCCCATTGCTTCATCTGATCAGTTAGCTGATGCCTTTACCAAGCCATTGCCCTCTGCTTCATTTCACTCATTCATTTCCAAGTTGGGTTTGTGTTCTCTCCACTCCCCAACTTGAGGGGGACTGTTAAGCTTGTAAATAGCTTGTATATGATTCATAGCTTGCTTAGGCACTGTTTGGTTTTCGGTTCAGCTATCCTCATTGAGGGATAGACTGGTTTATTCTTATTTCCCTTTATAATCTGTTAGGGAAATTATTTAATTGTTTACTATAAATAGTAAGTAGTTAGCCATTTGTATGTAAGAAATTCAATTCAATGAGAATGAATTCATACAACTCAAATATCTTCTCCAAGGATTATAAGATATTAAAATAAAGATGAAAAATAAAATACAATAAACTAAAAATTTATGTAAAATGCTATTTTTTTCTAAAATATCCAATATATCTTTTATATCTGCTACAAAAAAATGTTCATGATTCGTAACGTCTTCTTGAGGAAGTGTTTCTATTGGAGTTAGAAAAAATGCCATTGTAATTAGTTGTAAGTATTTCTATCGACACTATTTATGGGTTATGAGTGAAAAGATTTTTCCTAATGACTTTATGATATTAAATATTTATACTAAATATACTCATGATTAATTTTATTTTATATTTAATTCCAATAAACACTTTTACTTTTCCCATGATAATGATTATATTCATGTATATATAAACTTACCATAATGATATAAATCAGATTGTATTGTGAATTTAACACAAAACTGATTTTGTCCTTATCTTCCTCCAAGGGGTTAATTGAGAGAATCTCTCCCTATTTGCACATGTGCCATTTTCAATTGCTAAAAATAGGAGGTAGGTGCACTTATAAAAGATAGAGAAATAAAGGCAAGCCGAAAAAAGAAAAAAACGTAACTATGAGAGTAACTACCCATCCCTTTGGATTCCCTTACCGTTGTCTTTTCTTCATCACTTACAATCCCAAATCATCTCACATAATCTCAGACTAACTCAACTTAACACTCTCTTTGCTCTAGCAACCAAGAATAACGTTTTATACATGATAGTTTTATTTTTCTATATACCCTCATCTCTACTTGTAAATGTTCTTCATCAAGAGAAGAACATCAAGAAGTGAAACAGCAGAAGGAGTGAGTACTCATCACCACCACCACCAAACAAATGGAAATATCAACAATGTTCTCCACTCAATATTCATCCCCACACACTTTATGGTAGTAAAAATGGAGAATTGGTTGGTCTTGGTCCTGATGCTTTAGGAGTTAGGAATGGAAATTTTGAAGAGGTTTACCTTTTGGACACTCTTATAAAACCATGGAATGCTGCATCATTTTCCAACACCTGGGTTGCGGTTTTTAATATGCCTCCAAAATTCAAGTGCAAGAGAAGAGAGTGGGTGCTTTTTTCATAAATCCCCATGCAGGTAAGTTTTTCTTTTCATTCATTTTTTAGTTGTTAATAATAATTAATAGTATCTGGAAAATCCAAAATAATCAGCCACCATGGTGTAGTTTATGATTCTCCCTGTTTTGTCCTTACTATTTTCTAATTTTTACCATAAAAAATCAAATATAACCCAATGTTCTTCTCCATTCAATATATGTCTCATATTAATTGTTTAACTACTTGTTATTTCTTACTTCTTACGTTATAACTATCAACTTTTTGATATACAATATGAATGTTCAATTACACCAATCAAATAAATTCAACTGTAGATTACAAATATTTAACACAAAATATTATATTTGATATTTATGACATATAAACTACACATTATAAATGATAGAAAACGGATTGACATACACAACACTACCTCTGAACATGCTAGTAGTAATAATGAGTATTTAATTAAATAAGAATGACACATTCAATTGTGCATGTTTTGTGGCATATAGGGTATAATTGGTGAAATACAATTAACATATGTAATAAGATATGATAAAAAATTAGAGGTGACAAAATTATTCATAATCAATTCAAATATATTTAAATTAAACCCATTTAAATCTATTTAGTAGAACAAATGATAAATTTAAATTGATATAATCTAATGGATAATGTTGATAATGAATGTATTCAATTTATCCATTATAATCAATGAATATTCATGGATATATCCATCCATCCCAAAAAACAAATTCAAAATATGACATTATTTGCTTTTCAATTTTATTTAATATTTAAAAAAATTAAATTATGTAAATCAATGCATGACTCTCACTCTCACTTTTAATATTTTTATTAAATTGATATCAATTGTAGGACATGTGTATGTAATTAATATTGAAAGTTTTTTCATCCATACATATAAGTTTTGAAAAAAAATATGTACTATACATTATCATTGTCTCATTCACTATTTATATTCAATCATCATTGACTTTTCAAAAAAAAAATCTAAATGAATGATGGGTGATGTAATGATATTGTATAAATCTTTACATTAACAATGCCTAGATATTACCCTCCATAAGTATTTGTTAAAAAAAATATACGTAGAACTTTAAACGTCACATGCTTGCAGAATATTACAAAACAAATTCTTCCTAAATTTTCAAAAAATAAATTTAAAAAAAAAATCAGTTTTTTTGAAAAATGATTTTTAAAAGTGTTTTTTAGAAGGTGATTTTAAAAAAGTTTTGTTGAGATAGTAATTTTAAAATAATGATTTTCTTCAATAGTGTTTTTAGTTCCAATAAAAAAATCAAATAGATTGTATATTCATCAATCCAAATCCATGAATATGGAGTCATGGATGGTTGAAATTCATCCATTAAAATTGGATATGGATAAATAGGATAACTTAAAATATAGTTTAAGTGGATTTATATAGATTAATGCATAACTTTCCATCCATCCATTTGACATCCTTATTGAAAATACATTCTTTGATGTGCAAAAAACACTCTTTTAAAATAATTATTTTCTAAAGATATTAATATAAAAAATATTTAAACATTATGTCACTTTAAAAAACACTCTTTAGCCAACTCATTTTTAGATGATCAATCATGCCACTTTAAAATTAAATAAATATTCTCTCAATCAAATTTATAAAAAAATTAATTCAATAAATAAATGTTTCAATTGGATTTTGATAGCGATGTTACGGTTAAGGTCGCATATTATTTTTCACTTCGAGCCAGAAGCGGTTGCAGTAATTAGTACTGCCTCTACTATTTTTCAAAGAGGAAGGGGTAAATGAGCAATGTTGACTCTTCGTCTACTAATTCCCCTTCAATGAATTTCTAAAACCAAAGCAATCAAACTAACTAATCTAAAACCAAAACCATTAAGTCTCGATTTCCTATTATATATAGGGATACGTAGAAGCAAGATTAACTATTGTCAAACACAAAAATAAAAAAATAATTTTTTTAAGTAATTTAATTTTAAAAAAACAAAGGTATATTTAACTCATGCAATTAGTTAGGCTACCATTTAATTATGGGCGGATGAGATGCTAATACCTTCATCGATTCATAATCGGGACGCGTTTATGAATTGGGCTTAAATTGAGTTTTTCACGTTTTAACCCAAAAAATATGGTGGCGAATCCGAAGAGGTTGTGTAGCCGAAAATCGGGACGCGACAGTTGGCAACGCCACTATGGATTTTTTTAAGAGAGTCAGGTCCATTACTGCTATTTGCGTGGATCTAAATACCCTCATTTTTAAAAATAAAATAAAATAAATAAATAGTACATGCATTCATCCTTTTATTCAATTATATTAATTATGTGAATTTATTCAATTATATTAATTATGTGAATGTACTTATCTATGTTTTGTGCATCTTTGAGGGTGAAATTTATTTTTCAATTGGTATGTTTCCCACACACTTACACATACACTTGAGTTAGCACACACATATGTCTTATACCCAAATATTAGAGATTAAGTTTGAGATTGAAGAGGTATATGTTTTGCTGGTAAGTGGCCTCATGTCACATATGGTATTGGCATGATGGACCATCCAGATTCTTTCCATGTAATATGAATTAGTCGCTTGAGGAGCTAGTCTCTTCTTGTAACTAACCCTTGATTTTTGGTTTCCTTTCTTTTAAGATTGAATGCAATATGATGACCTTTATAAGTTTAGAGCTTTTATCGAGACTACTTTAAATAAGACCTAATAGGGTTATGATCCATAGACGTACCAAAAATACATATAAAATGTACCTTAACTAGGACACGGGAAGCAAATCATGTCCACTCCTAATCCATACATATCATTTATCATTTCAAAGTTAGATAACTCATATGCCCGAGTGATGTAAGAAATATCATTATACCATAATGATCTGAAGTCACAAAGACGACCAACCTTCATTATATACCCATCAAAGGGCTCAATGCCCTAAGGACAAAATTTCATTTACAGCAAACCCTTCAATGGGCCAAAACTCCCTAGGGATGTTTTCTCCTCAAATCAACAAGCCTAAGGTTATATCATTTAACTACCACCTATAGTCATCATACCCATTGATGGGGTCAAAGCCCCAATGATGAAATTTTTTCATATCTTGGAATTTCATGTAAGCCTTAACGTTATAATAGGTGCCATGACACTTATATATATTGTAAATAAGGTTATATCATACACTATTATATATCATACGGTACTGCATATCATACATTATTACATGTCAAGCACATCATATATCATACATTCATATTATTAAATAATTCCCAAGATCTCCAAGATCCCTTAAAAAGTCTAAGATTAATTCGCTAAAGAGTGTTAAAGATTAGTTAATCTCCTCCTTATTTCCATTTACAGAAATGCCTTGAAAATAATGGGTGTTATGTTCTGAATTGGAGCCCGACTATGAGAGTATTTGAATTCCCAAAGGTGGATGCATCTCCTACCATTAAGGAATATGAAGTATTGCTAGATATTAAGGTCCCTAACAGACAAAAGGTGTATCTATTTACTGGGGCTCAAGGTGTTAATGAGGATCTCATAAAAAGGCTTATTGGGGTGTGTCCATGACATGATTGATTTAGCCGCCATAAATGTTTTTGTGAAGTTCAAGTTCTTTGAGGCTAACCTAGTTCTAGATGTTGTAGCCGAGACTCTCCTGTCATTCTAGATGTGCCATGAAAAGGGTTACTTCAAGGCCTAATGTTGTTTTCAGCTAATGTATGTTTGGATGGTCACCAAGTTTAAACATCATCAATATCAGATTGAAGTAGATATCTACTCCGCAGGTTTAGGAAGACTGGAAATAGTTGTTCAATGAGGCCCATGAAATTTGGGAGTAAAAGTCGAACGTGCGACAAGAATGAGAAAATAATGTAATCATGTGGTAACTATCCCAATATGGTTTAGATGGAAAACCCTTGTGAAGACATTCTTTGAAACTTGCACGGGGGTAGCTAAGCAACTTAAAAGGTAGGGGGATGAGGCAACGAAAGAGTTCTAAATGTAAAAAAAGAATAAAGAAAGTGTAGTTCTCTACTTGAAATATCAATAAAATCTATCATTTTCATAACTCTTTCTAGTAATGTATGTAAAGGCAAAATTGGGTCCCTCTATCCAATAATAAGTAAAGATTATCTTGGAAGGGTCAAAATATCATGTATTTAAACGAAATCTTGGTCCAAAACTTTATATTTTCTCTAATGGTTGTCATCTACTATATGCGGCTTTGTCGGGTACGCCCACTAATCACCAAATGAAGGACAAATTATTTAATACTAGTAATCTACAACAAGAGATCAAACTTATATGTAATCATGGTCAGAGACTAAGAATTGTCATCAGTGCATGAAGAGTTAGCGGGGTAGTCCTCAAAGTCATCATATGCGGGTCGAAGTGTCTTACTATACAAGTTTGTCAACAAAAAGAAATTTAATTTTTGTTTCATGCATTTTACTTTTTTCTCGTCTTAAATAAAAAATAAATTTCATAATGAGGTATTGTCAACCATTGAGAGAACATATGAAAAATTAAGTCACAACTCACTAACCTGAAAGAACATATGAAAGAGATGATGAAGCTTATCTAAGGCGTACAAAAGACCAAACGCTCGGATGAGAATACCTCTACTTTAGGCATCAGACAACCTTATAGCCAACAACCACCTCTAAGTATGCACCGAGGTTAGATCTAAATATGACTGCTGAGGCCAGCCACCACCTGGAAGCTGAAATGAAATGACCTATTTATGGTCTACCACCTAACTATAATCTTCTCTGTGAGGATGCACATGAGGAAGCTCCTCACCAGGAACAACATGTAGACATCACTAGGAAAGATGAGGGTCCCACCTTGGTCTTCCACCAAGGAACACAACAAACACGATGATGCATTACAACCATACTCAGGCACATCGTAGGTTCAACGGGGACACTACTTATGACCCACATTACAAGAATTACTCCTAAGGTCAGGGTAAAGGAGAGGCTAAAGGAAATTGAAGGAGCAAGTTCCTCATATGTAAAGAATGCTTTTGGAATGTGCATTATTTCAGATGTGGTGCTTCCAACCAAGTTTAAGATGTTGGATTTCAAGAAGTATAATGGGACTACTTGTCTCAAAAGCCAGTTGCACATGTACATAAGAAAATGTATGTGTACCATGGAAACGACAAACTTCTAATACTCTACTTCCAGAATAGCTAGGTGGGCGTGGCATTGAACTAGTACATCTGTCTAGAAAAGGCACATATCAAAACCTTTTTGGACTTGTCGAATGCTTTTGTTAAGCAATAAAAATACAATGAGGATGCAACACCTGATAGATCTTAGCTACAAAATATGTGTAAAATGCAATTAGAGAACTTGCAAGAATATGTCCATTAGTGGATATGGTTAGCTTCTCAGGTCCTTACCCGTTCAAAAGAAGAAGAGCAACTGCCGATTTTTATTGACACCGTACAAAGCCATACTATGAACTCATCATATGAAATGTAGCAAATAACTTCAACACCCTCATCAAGGCTGGAGAAATGTTGGAAGGGGGATTGAGGAATGTGAAGATTATTGAAGTTAGTGTGGGCTCAAGAAACAAGCCTAATTGTTTAAAAAAGAAGGAATAAGAAACATATATTGTGGGTGTTGAGTCCAAGAAGTTCCAAAACCAAAATACACTAAATAGCTTTCATGCACCCTTCCAGTTTACATAAATTGAAATCCAAAATATAAACAAATACCCTACGAAATCAAAACACTAATGTCAACCCCCCACGAAACATTAACACATACACACTATATAATTCAAACACCAACTGGTATCCACCCCAACCCCCCACATTTCGACCTCATTCCTGTTACTTGTGTTCTGGGCAATGTGGTCAAAATGTGGAGTCCTCTTTTCATTAGGCTTCTGGGAGAATGTGTTTTGTTTTGGGTGGTGAGTGTTATTGTGTTGGGGTGGACACTAGTTGATGTTTGGATTATATGGTGTTTTTGTTAGCATTTGGTGGGTGATAGACAATGGTGTTTTGATTTCGTGGGGGTATGCGTTTGTATTTTGGGTTTGAGTTTGCATGAACTGATAGAGTGCATGATAGTTATTGTGTGTTTTGGTTTTGGAACTTCTTAAGCTTAGCAATTACAAAATGTGTTTCTCCTTCCTTTTTGTTAAATAAATTGGGTTTCTTCCTTGAGTTTGCGTTACCTTCGGTAATCTTCACATTCCTTAATCCTCCTTCCAATGTTTCTCCAACCTTGATGAGGGAGTTGAAGTTAATTGCAACATTTCCCATGAGGAGTTCATAGTATTGCTTTGTAAGGTGTCAATAAAAATCGACAATTGCTCTTCTTTTTTTTTGAATAGGGAAGGACCTGAGAAGCTAACCATCTTCGTCGTTGGACGTATTCTTTCATGTTCTCTGATTGCATTTAACACATACTCTGTAGGTGAGATCTATCAGATTCTGCAACCTCGTTGTATTTATATTGCTTAACAAATGCATCCGACAACTCCAAAAAGATTATGATATGTGACTTTTCCAGACGGATGTACAAGTTCAATGCCTTGCCTACCAAGCTATCTTGAAAGTAGTGTATTAGGAGTTTGCAGTTTCCATGGTGCACATATATTTTCCTTACGTAAATGTGCAAGTGGTTTTTGGGACACGTAATCTCATTATACTTCTCCAATTTTGGCACCTTGGGTGGAAGCACCACACCTAGAACCAAGCACATTCCAAAAGTATTCTTTAGACTTGGGCAACTTGCTCCATCAATTCAATTTAGCTTCTCCTTTATCATCTCCATTTCTTCCTTATCCTGACCCTAGGAGTAACTGTGGTAATATTGGTCCTGAGCAGAGTCCCTACTGAAGCTGGGGGTGCCTATGTCTGGCTGTAATGCACCATTTTGTTTGTTGTGCTCCTTGGTGGAAGGCAATGGGTGGGATTCTCATCTTGCCCAATGATGCATACATGATGCTCCTAGTGAGGACCTTCCTCACGTGCATCCCCATATAGAGGATTATAGTTAGGTGGTAGACCATACATAGGCCTTTTCATCACAGCTTCCCTATGGTGGATGGCCTCAACAATCGTATTTGGATCGACCCTCACTACAGACTCTGGAGGTGGGTGTTGGCTACTAGGCTGTCGGATGCCTAGGGAAAAGGTATTCTCATCCGAGGTTTTGGCCCTTTATAAGCCTTGGATAAGCTTCATAATCTCTTTCATATATTCTTTCAAGACAACAAACTCTAACCTTCTCTCCCGAATGCTGGAATATGAGTCTGCGATTGACTTGGATTATAGTCTGGTGTAGGAGCAATGACTGACGGTACCTGATTATAAAATTTACTTTTTATTTAAGATGAGAAAAGAGAAAAATGCATGAAACAAAAATTAAATTCCTTTTTGTTGAGAGGGCCAGTATATTAATACACTTCGACCCACATCTAATGACTATGAGGCATACCTCGCTAATTGTTCTCGTGTTGATGACTATTCTTAGACGAAACATTTTCTTTCACACCATGATTGCATCTAGGTTTGCTTTCATTTTTTAGATTACTAGCATTAAATATCTTGTCCCGCACTTAGTGATTTCTGGGTGTACCCGACAAAGTCGCATGAAGTGGATGACAACCATTAGAGAAAAGATAAAGTTTTGGACCAAGATTGCATCTAAATGCAAGATCTTTTGACCCCTTTGATATAATATTTACTTATAATTGGATAGAGGGACTCAATTTTGTCTTTACATACATAACTAGAAGGAGTTGCGAAAACGAGAGATTCTATTGATATTTCAAATAGGAAACTACATTTTCTTTATTCTTTTTTTCTTACTTTTTTACATTTAGAACTATCTCGTTGCTTCATCCCTCCATCTCTTATTTTGCCTAGCTACCCTTACAAGTTTCAAATAATGCCTTCATTGATAGAAGAAACTCTATTTCTAGTTCATCTTTTGGTTCACCTTGTGGAACATCCTCAACCAATCATCAGAAAAATCCCCGAGTCCGTCAATTATTTGCCTGCATGTTCCCTCTTATTTATCTTTCTCCTATCGACATTCCTTGACTACTCCATTCTAGTTACCCGACCATTTTTCTTGCTTGGCTACTAGTTCATCATATATGGTTCAAAGTTTCTAGAGTTGCTCTGATAGTTGACTCGCATATGTCAATGCATCATAGGATATATTCCATGTGTTTTCCAGGTTGACTTTGAGATTGTTTTTTCCTCTTTTGACCTTCACCCAACATAAGCTATTAATCTTTTAGTGTGTCCCGTGCTTGTCACAATCTATTAATCTTTTTGAAGTCAACTAACTATGTGTCTTTCTCTTTCATAGACCGAATTAGGTAATCATTCTCATACTGAGAGCACATTTCAACTTTGTCTCTTTTGAGGATGGTATCCTCCTTCTTCATGGTATTGATGATTTTGTTGAGTTTCTCAAGGCTCAAGTTATCCTTATCATGTTTATCCTTGGCTTCTTCTAGCTTCGCCTCTAAGAGCTTGATTTCTCCCTTTAGCAATACGTTCTCAAATGGACCAAGTGGCTCTAATAGTGCACATGAGATCAGAATTGGTTTGCCATTTCTCTTTTCATTTCTCCATAGCTTGTGTTCATCTACATAAAAGGTTTGGTGCTATCCTAATTCTGCTTTTCCAAAGATATGAATATGTTTTAACGATTTTCGAACAACAACTAGAATTTCCTTAGTAATGTCACCATATTTGTACCATAGGGCAAACCCTTGTAGTTGTTCTTCTAGAATTAGCATCATATCCCATTTCATCTAACCAAGTACTAAAGATAGGGAGAAGGAGATCCAATCTCGCAGTCCCATCATAACCATGTTAGGATAATTACCACATAAGTATGTTACTTTCTCATTCTTGTTGTCCATGCGACTTTTACTCCCAAAATTCATAGGGGTAACCTCATTGAACAATTCTTTCCAGTCGAACAATGGCATGGGCCTCTTCACAGTCTTCCTGAACTTGTTGATCATCCAAACATACTATAGTTGAAAACAACATCGAACCTTGAAATGACTCTTTTCATGGCACCTCTGGAAGGACAGTAGAGTCTCGGCTACAACAACTGGAACTATGTTGGCCTCAAAGAACTTGAACTTCACAAAAACATTTATGACAGCTTGATTAATCATTTCATGGATGAATGAGAATAGGACTATACTGCAGATTGCTAAGGCGAACACTAGTTCGAACAATTCCCACTTGCCTTGTTCGGCCACCTGAATGTTATGTTTCTTCAAAAATTTCAACCTTAGACCATATACCATCCCTTGCTTGATGATACTAATCTAACATGGACACACCCTAATAAGCCTTTCTGTGAGATGCTCATTGTCGCCTTGAGCCTCAGCGAATAGATGCACCTTCTGTTTGTTAGGCACCTCAATATCTAGTAAGACTTCATATTCCTCAATGGTTGGAGGTGCATCCACCTTAGGGAATTCAAATACTCTCAAATTTGGGCTCCAATACTGAACCATAACATCCATTACATTCATGATATCTGTGTCAAAGGAATGAGGAGGAGATCAAGCAATCTTCCTTGTGGCAATTATCGCTTGGCTTATCAAACAACTCACTTGTTTGTGACGCCATCACTCTTCATTCTACTCCATTTTTTTTATCCTAACATATAAACCTTCATTGCCCATATAAAATTGGCCTATACACAATTTGGCTCGACCAAAACCAATTATGACTCAGTCAGACTCGGCCGAACCAAGCCAGACTTGGCCAAAATCACTTAGCCTCGACCAGAATCAATATACCAAGCTAGAATCAGCCAGTCTCAGTCAGACTCACTCAGACCGGGCCAGAAACACCTAGGCGCAGTCAGAACAGCTAGCCTAGGCCATGACTGCTTCTTGACTCGGCCAAACAACACCAGTCCACAAATTGGCTCGATCCAAGTGCAATTTGTCTTGGTTAAGCTTTTGTCTACATTTTGTCTCAGCCAAAGTAAAGCTAGCCTAGGCCATGGTTCAAACAATCTCGGCCAAAGGTGATACACAATCTAAGAACGATCACAAAACAATGAACTTCTCAAAAAGGTTCACATCAAGTCGTCACCATGTTTTTTTTGGAAAAAACGAGGAAAACTCAAATAAAATCCAATTTGGATAAAATGGTCTTTCGAACTAGAGTTAAGAGTCGAGGAGTCTATACGGTTCGAGGAAAGTATTGGAACTTTATCTGTCTATAATAAAATTGTACCCTAGCTAATTGCATAAATTAAATACTCTTGATTTATTTTATTAAATAAATTAAATTGTAAAGTAACAAATATTTATTTTTTTATTTTCGGGTCTGACAAGAGTAAATCTTGCTCCTACATGCCATGAAGAATCAAGACTACGTAGTTCTGATTTTTAAATGATTAATTTAATTTGCTTGATTTTGGAAATTATTTACATTGATTAAAGGAAGATTAATAGACAAAGATTTGACATTGCTCACTTACCCATTTTTTGCTTCAAGGAATAATAGATGTTGTACTAATGACCACAACCGCTTCTCGAATCGAAGAGGAAGAAATATGTAACAAGAGACATAATCTCGCTATCGAATCTCCATTAAAATATTTGAACAAATTTATTTATTAAAACTATTTTTTATGTATAAAAGAGCTATATATTCAGATTAATAAGAAAACGCTTAACTTTTAAAACAATTAATATGTTTGTCATTAACATGGTTGGTTTAGACTATGTATTTACTGGATAAAAGAGAGAGAGAAATAGAAAAAAGGAAAAAAAAGATAGGCCCAAGGTCCATTGTGTAAAAAGAACAACAAAACAAATCCGTAAAGAGGAAGGGACCCTTTTGAAATGAATAAGTTGGAACTAAAAGAAAAGAAATAAAAGAATCAAATCCTTGGGGATGCACCAGCCCCTTCCCTTCAAGTTCAACTCCTCTCCAGTACTGGAGAAACCAGTACTAGAATATGAGGCGTGCACACATGGTCATGTCGGTGGAGGGATGGTGAGCAGTGCATCGGTTGGTCGGCCACTTCTATTTCTCGTTCTTGTTTGAAGGTTACTGTGGAGGACCCGTTACATCCTAGGAGAACCCTTGATCGTTAATATGGGTTGTGTTGGTCAAGAAGTCTAGATGGAGGTCGGTCACTTGGCCAACCATCTTCCTCATTCTTCCACGGTTGGAACTGGTCACTGTTGGACCATTGGAATGGAGGATGAAGGGACGGCCACGTCTACCCATTTCTACCCACCCATATTGGACAGGTCTAGTTACAGGGCACTCACGGTAGGAATTGTAGTTAGGCAATGGTGGGGTTACGACAACAACGAGTGTTGCAACATAGGCGAAGGATTTCCCCTAATTTCTGTGATATGGGTGCATATCATTAAGTCAAGCGGAGTTTTACTCCGCAAGGCTGCAATGCCGAAGTGAAGTATTGTAATTTAATTTACCAATTTATGTTATGCATATGGTGATTCTGTTTTAGAGGTTAGCAGGACAGGTTTGGATTCAATTTACTCATTGCGATTATGTATTGTTTATGTTTATCCAATGGAGGAATATTTATGAATGTGATTTTAGATTGAATGCTTTATCAATGTTTGTGATGAAAGTATGTAAGAATTCTTATGAATGCAATAAAATACTAACACGTGGACTTGCTTATTGTGATGATTTTGTTTCAGTAAAAATGCAGTGGATTACTAATGCTTTGCTTACTGTTGGTTCCTTTTTTTTGTTGCTAATACTCCTTTAGGGCTCAAATTCTACACCAAATTTTTTTGTGTATCCAAGTAAGTTAGTAAATTCACTTTTTTTGCTGGACTCTCACGTGTATTTTTTTCTCTTTTCTATGTAGATACTTTTCACTCAAATATATTTTTTTCTATTTTCTATGTAGATACTTTTCACTCAAATATATTTTTTCTATTTTGTCGATATTTTCCTCTTAAATATGTATTTCCTACTGAATATTATGGATTCTCTTTTACTTTTATTTTATGTGACTTTAATGTATGAACATAGCCACTATTTATAGCTAAGTATTTGACACATGTGCTTAATATTTGATATTCGAATTTTAATAAAAAAATTAATTAAAATTCAATTTTCTTTTAATTTGAGACACTCAAAAAGTGTCATTTTCGATAAAAAATATCTAAACATTTTTTATATTAAAAAGTCTAAATTATTGTAACCTACTTTAGAGTAGTATAATTTTTTTGACTCTAAAATACTTCAAAGTATCTAAAAACATTGATTTAAGGTTCAACTTTCATAACAACTCCATAAAACCATGGTTTTATTTTTGTACGGTCAAAAAAATATTTTTTTTATTAAATAATATAAATGGAAATTAAGGAATATTCGTCATAATATTTTTCTATAAAATTCATTTTACCTAATATAAAGCTAATAAGTGATCATTAAGTCACTTAAAAACCTTTTAAAAAAAATTAAAAATTAAAAAATGAAAAAGGGATTGATCATGGGTCATTATGGAATCATTAATCATCCATTAAGTATTTCTCCAAGATTCTCCTTTAATTTTGTTTGTGAAAATAAATTTTGGGAGAGAATTATAATAAAATCATTTCATTTAAAGTTAAGAAATTCATTTAAACACTTCAAAAATTAAACAAGAGATTAGTTTTTGACGTATTGGGCCATTGAGTCTACTAAGCTCGTTTATAAGAAAACATTCTTTTGAAAAATTTATATATATATATATATTAATCATTATCACCCATATGATTTATTTTTAAAAAAATTATATATTGCCATGGAAAAAAACAACCTAGAAAAAAGAAACTTCAACCCAAATTATAAGTTAGAACTTTGAACAACACATAAATGTGGGATTTTCTGTTTCATACACAAACCAAGTTTTGCCTTCAAAACTGTTCTATTGTCTTCAAATGTTGTTTCACTTCTTAGTTGATTGGTTTTTTATATAGCTCTTTATCATTTTCCATTTCATTGTTTCTGTTGGGTCCCACATGGCTCTATAACTCACCTAGAGGGGGATGAATAGGTGATATGAAACCCAATTACCATTGTTCGATAAACAAACAAATTTCACAAGTTTATATATTGTTTAATCGATTAAACACAACTATAATCGATTAATTCGTTCTGCAGATAATCGACATATAATTTCCATTTGGAACATCAAGCCTTCCAATATTACATGTATTCAACACATGATCATACAATCCACAATAAAAGTAAGTAGGGGATTTAATATACGAAATTTTTAGAACATCTACTCGTTTATTATGAAATGTGTTCTTTTCATGGATATATTCCAAACCATATCTAATCGCAACATTTTTACATCTAGCAAGTAAGTTGTTTAGTTTGTGACTACTGGATGTGAAATTAGCAATTTTATCCATTTAGACATTATTTTCATTTTCCATGCAAATGCAATTTTCACAAGTAGATATCACATTTAAATTAGTAGTACAATTATATGAAGAGTTAGCATATTTAGCATCATTTTCAATTTCAAGCATATCAATGAATTTTTGCAATTCACAAATTTTCTTTTCAAGATCTAAGATCAACCTTTTTCCATCCATGTACTTTTTAGATAACTTTTTAAGATCTTCACGCATTTCAACATAAGCATCATAAAGTATGTCATACGTGGGAAATATATCAGAATTTGAAATATAATCGGATGAGTGTACCTCATTAGGCTCATCTTGCTCACTTACTTTGCAAGAAATCAGATTTTGAGTCATTAGACATATCTTGTTTGATTCTTCATCTTCTGAGATGCTTGTTGATGAATTATCCTCTTCGGGTGCATCCCAAATGATGTATGCCTTCCTAAATTTGATGTCCCGAGAGTCTTTCTTTTATTCATATTCAATCTTCTTGAGAGAGGTAGGACATGTGCACCTCATGTGGCCTACTTTTCCACTCTTATGGCAAGTTACTTTGTCTTTGGGATACTTGCTCATTTTTATTGAACCTTTTTCATCTTTCTTATGAAGCTTCTTGAGTCCTCCATTCTTTCTTAAGTACTTTCTAAATTTGTTGATGAGGAGGATATTGCTTCATCACTTGTGTCGGAATCGGACTCATCATCATCATATGTCTCTTTTTGACTTCTTGAATATGATTTTGTCACTTTGAAGGAGATTTCTTTGATGTTATCGTCCATTTGCTCATTGAGTGTCAAACGTCTTAATTTTATTTCGTGTTCTTTTAGTTTGCCAAATAATGTTGTGAGCGTCATTTGTTCTAAGTCTTTTGACTCCATGATAGCATTCACCTTGGGTTGTCATTTCTTGTCCAGACATCTCAAGACTTTAACTGTTAGTTCATGTTTGTAAAATGATTTATCTAATGCAATGAGATCATTAATAATGTGAGTAAATCATTTTTTGAAAATCAGAAATAGACTCATGTGGGAACAAGCAAAATAACTCATACTCATGCATCAATATATTTAATCTAGATTGTTTGACCTCACTAGTGTCTCGCATATCCTTGGCACTATCGCACTGGGAAGTCCTAAAGAACTCATCGTATGAGAGTGTGGAGGTTGTAATATTTTTCGCTTTCAAATCAAGCTGCACTTTTCTCTTTTCCTCGTTGGTTACAAGACTTCTAGGTTTCTTATTAGTTTCTCTGTCCACCATGTATAGTGGAATGAAAGGTCCATATTCTACAGTATCCCAAACATCCGTATCAATGGTCTCAATAAAGATCTTCATTCGGATTTTTCAGTAGGCATACCCCTAGCCACTGAAAACCGGAGGGCGATTGATGGATGCTCCAACACTGCGAAAAGGGTTAGAAGAGCCCATAGTAAAAGTGCATAGGATCAACGATCTAAGCGGCTAAGCTAGCATGGTCGTACTAGCTCTAATACCACTTGTTGGGTCCAATAGGATTCTGTAAGTCACCTAGACGGGGGTGAATAGGTGATATGGTATCCAATTACCGTTGCTCATTAAACAAACAAATTTCAAAAATTTATACATTGTTTAATCGATTAAACACAACTATAATTGATTAATTCATTCTGCAGATAATCGATTAACTAAACACCTTAATCGATTATTTAGTTCTTGTTCTATGAAAACAGTATTCTTCGATCTCTAAGATTACCAACATTTAACTAAAGGTATATGCATTTCTTTTAAATGATTAAGAACAGTAAATGCACAATACAGAATATGCAATTAACACGGAATGATATGCATATCAAGTTAAGTAAATCAAGTAATACGAAAATGTAAAAAGATAAGGGATAAGAAGAATGGGACACGACTTTTTATCCTGATTCGTTTGCAGCCCACTACAAACTACACCTAGGCCTCCCCTTTTGATCTTGGGAGATTTTTCTTCACTATGGAATGTTTATGTACTCTAACAAACAAGTTTCCAATACAAGACGCAAGATGCTACTTTCTTGGAAC
Source organism: Lupinus angustifolius (assembly GCF_001865875.1). Lineage (NCBI taxonomy): Eukaryota > Viridiplantae > Streptophyta > Magnoliopsida > Fabales > Fabaceae > Lupinus > Lupinus angustifolius. Next base: position 123,356 of record NW_017721771.1, on the reverse strand, counting down.
CTATGAACTTGACAATCTTGGTTTGACCTCTCTATTTCGCCCACTAAGATCTCCTATCCTTTCGCGATTTGGCCCCAACCTATGTATCGCTCAAAACCAAGCTCTTTTGCTTCTCGTCAAGACACTTACCAAACAACAACTATGATTTTTCTCAAACTTATTCTCTATCAATAGTGATACCAATCACACCAAGAGAATGTGTTATTGCTTTATCTAGAAATCTTTCAAGTTATATGTGCACCTAATTGTGCAGATTTATCACTCTTCTAGAATCTAAAACCCCTTCTACAAATCTCACAATTACAATACAGAAAAAGTCAGATACAAGGTTTCTTTTTACAAAAGATTTAATGATTAAGCTCAATGAGTATCTTTCTAAAGATTCACCCTTTTCTTTTTTTTCAAAAGAACATTTTGAAAATCTCTCTAAATATATGAAAGTAAAAGAGCTTAAGATTTTCAGAACAATGTATAATCTATTTTTCGTATACTTGTTCTAACTCTATGAATCAATGTTCATGTATATTATTAAGCAATATAAAAAACTAGGGAAAATATATCATTCTGTTTTCAGCTGCAGTTAATCGATTATCCTTTAAACTTAATCGATTAACGGGTTCTTGAAAATATCAGAAAACAAAAACAACAACAAACCTTAATCGATTAAACCCATAAATCGATTAACGGGTTCCCAAGAATTCAATGCTTAATCGATTAACATATCTCTTAATCGATTAATGGTTTTACCAAAGAAATTTCAATGATATATGAACCTCCTACATTATTTATAAAAGTATGATGCATGACTTTGAATGATGTATGATTTAAAACTCTTTTTAAATGCATCCAAAAGCATATGATCATGTATGTATGCATGTGCATGTAAATCATGTATGTATGCATGTAAATATCATTTTAGCTATGATTGATTTTAGCTTGTGAGACTTCCATTAGGGTTCATCATAGCCTAGACTCTTACTAGGCAAATATCTGAAGACCTAATAAAGATATAAAATACTTAGCCTCTATATCTTCTTGAATGCTTTGCCTTGTATGAACTTGAGTCTTGACTTTATTGATTATTTTGTTGTTTGTTGATTTGTTCATCCCTTCAAGCTTGTCCTTGATCATTAATCTTTGTTGTTGATCCTTGTCTTTATCAAACTCTGTTTTTCATCAACTTTTGTCTTCATCAAAATCTATGTGATGCATGCTTGCATACACAATTTTCTCATTCATGCATGCTTGCATCTTCAATTTCTATTATACATTTCATTTTTTCCATTCTCTTATAATGTTTCCATTTCATTGTTTCTATTCATTGCATTCGAATAGTTGTTTGCCTTTTTTATTTCATTATTTTTGTTTCACTGTTTCCATTATATGTTTAACTTGTTGTTCTCATTGCAATGTTTCTATTCATTATCTTCAAACATTGTTTCATTGCTTTTATTCTTTGTTTGCTTCATTGTTTCTATTCACTCTTTGAATCTTTGTAATCTATAATTTACTGTTTCTATTCGGTTTTGTTTCTATTATATTATATTTTGTTTGTAATGATTTTAGTTGTTATCATAGTAACCATGGAAAGAAAGTTTTTAGATATGACCATTGTGAAAATAGGTTGCCTAATTGAATGAGAGATGCATGAATAAATGACTCTCTAATGACTTATATTCAGCGAGACGTGTTCAACACCTTTGACATTAATTTATATATGAAGCGTGTAATTTACCTGACTAGCTATATTTAAATTTTGTGATTTTGATATTAATGTTTTCATATTTTTATATATTGTTATTTTTATTATTTTAAATTTTAACGTTAGAAAGTGTTAACTAAATCATAGAGATAAATGAATGAAGGTGATAAGATTCAAATATCGGTAATTTCGTGTTTCTTAATAAATTGGAGACTAATAACTATTTTATCTATTTTTTCTTAATCCATATGAAATAGTATAAAAATAACTTATAAATAGAGACATAGAGAGCAAAATAGTTGATATTGAGTTATCTATTGTTGTCCATTTTAAATTAATTTTAAATATGTTTCTTATCCCTTAAAATCAAGTGAGGTTTGGTTTTATTGTGTATACTTATTTTCTATTTAGATTATTTTATTTTTCAAAAATCTAATTTTAGTCCCATATGTTGAGATGAATAATACATACACACATGACATATATCATATTAATTGCTTATGTGAGCAATTATGGTATTAACACTATTAACATGGACTAAAACTAAAACTTCGAAATATATAAGGATCAAAACAAAAACAAAAATTTGTATGGACCGAAATCAAAGCTTCCACAAATCACCTTTCTCTTGAACTTGAAGACATGTCAAAATCACATGTGGGTTATTAATATGATAGTAATAAGGATTACAATATCTTAATGAAGAGTGTTGTGTAGATGAATCATATTCATGTGAAATACGATTAGGCTATACGGGATACAAGACTTTGTTCTCGAATTACTAGAAGATGTGAAATTATAGAGAGGACTCCAAGTAAGGTATGGTAGCAACCATGACTGTGTACCAAGGCATTGATTGAATCCAAACCATATGGGTAATACATCTGATGCTAAGCAATGATGCACTATCCGTTCGTGTATGGGCATGCAGTCGTGGACATCAACATTCGACATAAGGATTCTAAAAATTGTTTATTTAGAGTTACACATTGGTCCCGAGTACAGGGCTATATATACGCGTATTCTATAAAACCTATGTGTGCTTGAGACTTGGTCTCAGGATAGCTTATCATTCTAATCTCTAATAATATGTAGATAGTCATTCAGCTTTTGAGAAAAATAGGCATAATTAATACTACATGATTAACAAATATTTTATCTTTATATCTTATTGATTGTGAATGTTACACAAAGATCAATATAAACGAGTTTGGAAATATCCACGGTATACAACACAAATTATAATAGTGTGGTAACCAAAAGTAAAGTTAGGTTACAAATCAAAAGAGAAACAAGATAAGCAATGAAGGGACACAATGTAGAGGTCACTATCATTTCGCTAGGGATACCCATGAAAGGTAGCTCAAAGCCTCTCATGCATGTTCACAAAACTACTAATGACCTTATAGTCATGGAAACATGATATATTAATGTTGATGCCTATATCATTCTCTCCAATCTCTAGTGGTCACCATGTGCGTAGGGGAGCATATATATACACATGAACTATGTATGTATTTACCATGACTCCTTATGAAGTCTTTCAAACGAGCAATAGAATTATGCAATTACAGGACTACGTTATCCTCATTGAGATTATCTTATGGTTTTATCATTTTCAAGTAAAAATTATGTTAGAGGAACCAACTTATGAATTTCATGCTTTTCGTAATGTTTTGATGAATAACAAAAAAAAATTAAATTAGGAAAGCATAATATAAAAATAAATAATATTTGGGAACATAATATGATGTTGTAACTTATTCTTTAGAAGAACATAAATTGTTGTTGTCGTTGCTTGCAACAATTCTAAATGACATGAAATAATATTTACTGCCTAAGTCACGATCAGTTCGCTCTCTTTAAGACGTTTTGTGGCAATGCCCAAATTGTGCAAGCAAACTATCAATTACGTCATCCCCAAGATAAAACAGTCATGATCTCTGTTATCGGATTCTTCCTGCACTATAAGAACCGATCTCGGATACACCCACCACAACATGGCTACCAATGGCAATGCTCGAAATACACACAATATGGCTACCTGTGCCAATTCTTTTCTCACAGTACTAAATACCAGTGTCAGTTCTCGAAATGCCCACAATATAGCTACTTGTGCCAATTCTTTTCCCTCAATATTGACTACCAATGTCAGTTCTCGAAATGTCCACAATATGGCTACCTGTGCTAATTCTTTTCCCTCAATACTGACTACTAGTGTTAGTTCTCAAAATTCTCACAATTTGGTTGTTTGTGCCAATTCTTAGTGTCACGGAAAGAAATAGGGAGAAGTTTGTCGGAAATGTGTCGGCGGAGAATATGAGGGTGAAAGAAAAAGTTGAATGAAAGTGCATTCAATTTAGGGCGAGTTATAATGAGGGGGAAAATATTTATTTATAACATGAGATTTTTTCCAAGTTCTCCATCTCTCCAATATTAGACTTGTGAGTTGTTTTTTTCAAAATTCTTCTATGTCGGACTTGAGAGTTTTTTAGATTTCATACCCAAAAATTCTCACTAATAGTTTTCAATAAACCAAATTCCAAAATAAATTATATGAGAAACTTTTGTTTAATGGGCCTAATATTTATATTGTATGATATATATGCTTTGATGTTAAGACAAATGCATCCGATAACTAACCTTGTCCTAATGAGTTATCACATCAACAGACTAATGAGTTATCACATCAACAGACAATTATTTCGAGTGACAATACACCTAGTGACAATTACGTCCAACAACATGTGCAAAAAAATCAAGTCATAAGCAAATAAGGAAAATGCCTGTAAGTGACAATTATGTTCAATGATCATCGCGTCCAATGATATTAACTCTTATCATTTTGTATCATGTATGCATGTCTACTCGTCCAACCATTTGAATTTAGACATTTATTATGATTACTAATGATTTAATTATGAGATACAATATTTTATTATAAGAGATATAATACTCTTGAAATATGATATGCTTGAGTTCTCTGATGAACTCATAGACGGAAAAAAACTTATCTATGCCAACAAAGGAATAATTATAATTATATGAGAAAATGCACAGTCTAATTAAATTTATGATAATGAATAGCATAGTTGAATCAATATGTAAAAGTCTTGCTAAAATCTCTGAAGACTTTGTTTTAAAATGAAAATACATAAATGAACTATCCAATGGACAAAGCTCATTTGACCCCTCTATTTTTACATAAACCAAAAGGTACTTTTTTGTTGCAAAAAGAAAGTTCTCACTTCAAGTACAAATAAACATGTTGGTTACTTCATTTTTAGATTACCACGTTCAATGTCTTCTATCAAAAAGCCTCAACAAAAATGAAGCATTAAATGTTCAATTTAGAATGACTACGAATCATTAATAGTGTTACATAAGTAAAAGAGAAAATTAAGCTGAAAAGAAGATAAGTCTCAACATATATTTAGTTTTAAGAAGTCCAAGTAAAGCTTCAACCACCATAGTAACCGCTACGTTAAATACATTATCTATAAATAGCATTAACATTAAAGAATAAAATAAACAACACCAAAGAATACAGAGAATAATCTGGAACACATTCAACACACATTTATTACTTACATTATCTTCATCTTGTATTAAATAAAATTAAGCTAAATTGAACATTTATATTCAATCATTTGTTATCAAATTTATAGTTTTTATCTTTCATATTTATTCCACTCAATGAGTTTGATTGAAAGATTTTAAAAATTGTAATACTCTTTTTAATATAAACCATTATTTAGTATTGAGTCTAAAGAGGCTAGGTATATAAACAATACTTGGGTTGTTGATCTTGGAGATATTAGTTGTGCAATGAATAGTTGTTGATATTATGAATGTTGAATTATAGTAGAATCTTGATACCCCAAAAAAACTAGATGTAGCCCACTATATTGGGTGAAACAATATATAAGCTTGAGTCGATCTTCATTCTCTTATCTCCTTTTATTTAAGCTTATATAATTGATTTCTAACATGTAGATTTTTTCTTTGTAATATCACAAAGTTTTTCTCGATCATCTTTTCAATCAGTCTTAGTATGATGAATTAGTTGTGTGAAAATTTCTTATGAAGACTAGACGATTTAGTCCTCTGAATTTCTACCTTCCAATCTTTGAAATGACAAACTCAAGTACATATGATATTAGCAAGCTAAGCATAGTGGTGGAATATTATTTCGATTTCGTGATGTTAAAGAAGTGAGTTGATGTGAAACCCTACAATGTCGACACTAGTTGAGATGGTTTGTTTGAATAAAAATGTTGTTTTATCCAAGCTTGATATGTGAATTGTTAAAAAACCCTTAACTCTCTTCAACTAGGATAGTTAGAGAATTAAAACCCTTCTTTATTGTTTATTTTATTATATTGTACTATCTTTTTATTGTCACCATTACCTTCAGACTTAGATTGTTTAACCCCATCAATAACTATGCTAAGAATAAATGAACCTTCTTTTATATCATTTCAGATATCTAAATCCTAGGACTTCGAAGATTTTCATTCTTATTAACCAGAAATTATAACATTCTTTGATGAAGCTTGGAGATATGTTAATATTAGAGCCTAAAATAGGCTTGGAGGAAGCCTTCAATGTGATTTTTAAGTAGGACTTGTGAACGAATTACCCAACTTTGCTTTGGTGTCAACTATAAACACTAAATAGCAACTTCAGAAGTGGTAAATTATGTTTGCAACAATATTATTCTTTTTTAAATAATAACTTGGAATTATCAACGAAAATAGAAACTTGTACAACAATAGTAGCATAAATTTAAAAGAGATAAGAGTAAATAGATTTTGTTAACCGGTCTTTTCTGAATTAATTATATCATATAAATATGTGATAGAAGGTTGATATTTTCTTTCTAACTTATTTCGAATATTTCACGCATAAATGAAAAGACATATGTGCAAACTATTATATTTAATAATGATACATTAAGTTTGTACACTTTAATCCCAAAAAATAAATCCCAAATTAAAGGTGTCAAAACGGGCTATCTGGATGAGTTCAGGTTAGCCCACACCAGGTTCAGGCTAAACTGGACTAGGCTAAAAAGCCCGAATATATTTTACGCATATCAAATTGTAGCTCAAATCCGCCTTAAGTGGGTTGCAGAATGTGGCGGGTCGGTCTCCAAAATACTAAAAAATATTTATTTTATATATATATAAGGAGGGATTCGTTTAGACCCAAATTAAGTTACACTAGTTACACTCACTCTTAATCATTCATTTTCTTAAATCCAATTGACCAAATGAGTCAGTGCAATAAATTATTTAAGATTTCACTTTTCTCTCTCATCATTTATTTCACTCACTCATTTGGTCAGTTGGATTTAAGAAAATGAATTACTGAGATTGAGTATAACTAGTGTAACATAAATTGTGCGTGATCATATATATATATATATATATATATTTGATAATAATGTATAACTTTTTTAACATAGTTGTTATACTCAATGCAATCAAACTTATAGATCTAATGTCTTATGTTTGAGTTAAGACATTATCTCAAGTCCTCGTATATGATCTAATGTCTTATGTTGGACTCTATCATCTATCACAATATAATTTGTAACTTCACTTTAATATATAAACATTTGGATATTATCAAAGTATTATCACTTTGGTTTATAGTAATGATAATATAGACTCAATTATAGAATAAATTCTATATGTCAAAGTATAATAACCATCATAATATAATATTATTATTCTTTACTTTCAATATGAAGATCCTTTATATGATATTTATCAACATTTTTAGTGTGAACTATTATATTAAATTTGATTGTGTGGAGTTCTCTATGTTAAACAATTATATTGCATTTTAGTTTTGTTGTAAAAAGTTATTTTATTTATTATGTTTTTTGTGTATAAGTTAAATATAATTAAATACACAATTAGAAATTGAAAACTGAAATCTATATGGTTTAATGTTTTCTTATTTCGATACACTTTTTTGTTATTGTGTTCAAAAGGATATTATGCAAAATATGAAAAATAATATAATCTTAACTTTATAACATTATTGTAATTTATAAATATTTATGTTATAGATAGTACTCTATTTTTTATTCAAAGTTCATAACACAATATTTGCTATATATTTTTTTTCATAAGTTATTTTGTAAGATAATTTTTACCTAAGGCTTGTTACCAAGTCAAATGTCCCCAAAAAGATTACAAACATAAGGAAAAAACAGGTAGTCCGAGCCTGCTAAAGTAAGTCCGGCTCGAGCCTGATTTTAACATAGTCTGATCGGGTCAGGCTAAAAAACTCAAATTCAATAAAAAGTATATAAAATAATACTCAAGCCCTATAAACTTTCGGGCTTTAGCGGGCTGACCCGTCCATTTTGACACCTCTATCCCACCTAGTGAATCTTTGTAGATAAGAAATAATAAAATTTAAAATTAATTTTTATTTTAAAGTAGATCCATTTTAGTCTTTAATATAAATTTTCTAGTAAACTAATTTGATCTTCGAAAAAACATATTCAAACTAATACTTAATAATCGCGAATGTTATTCAAAATAGTTCTTATGATATATCATAAGATATATTAAATTTCTAATTTTATCTACATTTAATATTTTGAGAAATTTATGTGTTTTAATTTTCGAGGGACCAACTGATACACGTGAAAAATTTGATGGCTAATAAATATTTATTCTTTATTTTAAGAAATTTTAAAACTTAAAATTAAAAAAATGAAAAGCATCCAACAGGCCTACATTGTTAAAAAATGCAGTTTTGGTTTTTTTGCTTTTGTTTTAACTTTAGAAATAAAATAACTTTATTCTCCAAATAAACATTTTGTGTAGTAATCTCCAAATAAACCTAAACCACGTGTACTTCAAACTTTTCCAACAAATTTTGCATTGCAATTTTCCCCATTCTGTGCATAAAAAAGGTCAATCAGGGTTCACCTCGCAGCACTAACAATCTAAAGAAGAGAGGAAGAAAAACAGAAAAAAATGCAATCTCTGTCGCTAACTTTGAGCAAGAGGCTCTCTAATTCAAATCCTCTCTTCAGATTCTCATCGAATCTCTTGTCCTATTCATCTTCATCAACCACCACCACCACCACTTCTCCACCACCCAACTCCCCACCGTCGCCGATATCCGCCGCCAACGGCACCGCCTTGCCATCCTTCCTCACTGCTCCGTGGTCCGCCACTCAAAGCCGCGGTTTCACAGTCTCTGGATCTGATGTAAGTTTAACAATTTTTTGTTATTCCAGTTTTATGTTGTCGTCTCTTAAGGGTTAAATTACATTTACATCCTTGATATTTGAAATAATTACATTAACGCCACTCGTTTCAAACGCTACACTTTCGTAACTTTAATTTCAATCATATTCAGTGGAGGTAAGTGTATTGAGTTAGGATCTTCTATGATACAATAAAAGTATATCAAAAAACAACATGAAAACACATAATCATGTTATGAGACTTTTACTTTTTAGATATAATGAGACAATATTTTTATCCTTCAATACAAATGCATAAAACAATAATGTCTCTCCGATGCAAAAAACAATAATTTGTCTCCAATATTTGGACATGATTCTTTTCGAAGTGTAACAATAACCTTAAAGTAATTAAATAAAATTCCAGGGATGATCATGTAATTTTCCATTTCTTAAATGATTATTGCTAAAGATCGTGTAGTATATTGTTATTGCATTATTATTTGGTGCTGCCATGAATTTTTTTAGGGCTCATAATGGTTTCTTTTATGGTGCAGGTTAGAGTTGGAAATCTCTTCGAAAACCGAGGTAGAATTTTTAATTGATTTGTTAAATGTGATGATTCGATATGTAATTTTTACTGTTACTAACAAATGCACTTTGCATTGCTATCGTGGTGGATATGCTTGCTTCCAGGACACGCTTATGAGGTAACTACTAGTTACTCGAGAAATTCATTATGAAATAGTATATCGTTGAAGATTGTTGTATAACATTTTTTTGGGTTGTTATTAAATCTCATTAGGTTCTTAAACAATATCACTCTCTTGGTGGAAAATCCACTATCAAGGTTTGTTCTGAGATTTTGTATTTTATTTATTTTGTTTTCAAATGCCTGGTTGAGATTTTATATTTTATTTATTGTATATGACTTGTAACATATGATGTATATTTCAACTATTTATCGTGATTGGAATTTATTCGTGTCTAGTATTTGAATTGGAATGTTATGTTGTCTCCACATGTGTATATGCTCAACGGCCCTTAATAAGGAACCGTTATTTCCAAAGGTTTCATATAGCATCGTGTTTTTTGGACTCTCTTTAGAAATTTCCAGCAACAAGTGGAGAGCTTTTCCCCCAATTTATTTGGAAGTAAGTGAATAGAAAAACTGTAGGCTGTGTAATGTTGTTTATAAAGATAAATAACATTTTACTTTTTAGTATTAAATCACCCTTCGTGTTATTCTTATAACTGCTTGAGGACTGACAAGTTGTTCTTCATGCTCAAAAATATATTGTTTTGTTGAATAATAGTTTTATATGCCATTTAGACATTTAGTACTGGCTCAGAAATGTTAAGATGCTACATACAAACTAACTTGGACTGTGTTGAAAATAATAATGGATAAACAATCAATAATAATTTTCCCATGGAAACATCTTCATCAACGATAGAGCATTATGATATCATTTGATCCATGTAGCCGACCCCACCTAGTGGGATTAACGCTTGTTTTTTTAAACAGCTTCGTCAAAAAAATAGGTTCATGTGCTAACTAGCGTTTTTCATGACTTTTGCCATCAACGATTGCACAGCACCCATGGATCATGTTGCGTGATTTGATTACATACTTTTCCATTTTAAACACCTACTTTGAATATCGGAAGTTGAATGGAACTTCTTAATTCAGTATCTGTGCTGGTAAAGCTAGATGCTTAAGTCTTTTTTCATTGCACTTCCAATGACTCGCAGGTTCCATCTCAAACTGTAGCTGGTTATGCCACAGCTGCTACTACAGGGGGTGTCACAAGAAGGTTAGTTGGTGTCATATAATTCAAAGCATTCAATGATAAAATTGATCATACTTCCAATTTTGTTATGTATCCTCCACTATTGCTTTGACGAGCTTGATTTTGAGTCTTGGAATTCTTTAGGTGGCACGTAACAGCTAGATTGTTGAAAGTTTGATTTACATCTTATCATTACTGACATTTTTTATATATATAAAATAAGAAAAATTGGAAATGACCTCTCCTCTTATGAGGGTAAGAGTGCATTCACCTACGTCGTCAGTCCCAACTAAGTGGGAGCATCGTACACTGAGCCACCCTTTTATGAAAAATGAAATATTATTAAACAGGTAAGAGAGAATACCAAAGAGAATAGGTATCCTCCAGTAGAAACCCTAAAGCCTATACTAGATTCTAGTGAACAAGTTGTTGTTGGTTGTAGGATATTAGAACATTCCATTGAATTTCGCTTGATCAAAACTGGCATATTGTAGATATATTTGGGTTAATTCTCATTTTTCTCTAATTGGTGAGCATGTACAGGAAGGAAGGAAACAGTGGACTGAAGACAAAGAGAGAGCAGCTCCTTAAAGCTACTGCACTTGTTCCGCTTCTTCTGATATACCCTAATGCCTATTCCCTGCTTGCCGCAAATCTCTTTGTATTCTGGCACATACGTGCGGGGATAGAAGAGATTTTGGCTGATTATGTTCACCAGGAAATGACCCGAGAATTCGTCATGATTTCTTTCAAATTGTTCCTGATAATCGCAATGAAGGATGTTTTCTTGAAATTTGTATTTGTATAATCAGATAGTTCATGGGTTTGTTGTGCTTACATTTTTCTACAATAAGAGTCCATTGGGGAGCAAACTGGAGAAAACAGTTATTGGTAGTTTTCAGTGGTTTCTCAAACTGAGGCTAGGCAACATGATGTTTCTGATTTATTAAGTCAAATGAATGGATTTGAATCTGTTTGGCATATGTGATATTGCAAGTCAGTGTTTGCATACAATAATGATTATAGTAGTGGGTAGTGGAATTTATGTATCGTTTTTATTACATGTTTTTGGAAGGAAATGGTATGATTTTTTTAAAAGTTTGTATTTGTTAATGCATTATATTTTATTGTGATTCGTGTTTCATTTTTACAACACAGAAATCCTGTGTTGAAAATTTATACGTATAAACTGTTCGGCTAAACCTAATATTCTATTCATAATAATTTTATCAACTTTATTCCTTTTTGCTAGACAATTTCTTTGTTTGCAATTTTTTCACCTGGTGAGAGGTCAACACAACTTGTAAAACATATTGTTACCCATGAATATAGGTAGGCTTTAAAGTGGAATAGATCTACTATATAATATAAATTTGTAAGGGGAAATATAATATTTATTTGTGGTTTTTAATAACTTTAGCCTTTAAGTTATGTAGATTATGGATGAGTACTAAATGGGTAATCATACATATGGTGGAAAAACAACTTCTACTTCAAAAAATCTGTATACATTGTGTATGTGTGACATCATATCATATTCCAAATAATCTATTAGATATGTTAAGAATTAATTTTCATGTATCCGGTAATTTTATACTGTTACTCATTTGTCATTGAAAAAAGTGACTTTTCCTTAGGGGTGGCATTTTTTGAAATTTTATAGAAAATGTGCTGTTTAAAGTTATACGTGTAAATTATTTAACAAATATTTTTAGAATGTAATACATATGCATTGTCAGCATAAAGATTTATACAAAATTGTTATATCATTCACTATTTATTTAGATTACTTTTTTGAATAGTTAATTATAATTAAATATAAACTGTGATGATGCAGTGACAATGTATAAAACTCATACGTTGGTCAGTGCATACATTTTTATCATACATCTATATGTTATATACTTAAGAATAAAATTTTAATATTAACTACATACATGTTTCCTATAATTGATATCAATTTAATAAAATATTAAAAGTGAGAATCATGGATAAATTTGCTTGAATTTAGTTTAAATTGAAAATGCAAATAAAATCATTTTTTTTATTTTTATTTTTGGATGGATTAGATATTTATCCAAATGGATATATCCATGAATATCTATTGAATATAATGGATGAATTTGAATTCATCCACTATCAACACTATCCATTGGATTATATCTATTTAAATCTATCAGCTCTAACAAATGAATTGTGGATAATTTTATCACATCTACTTTTACCACAATTATTCTTAAAATCACGATCGAAAAGTGCATTAAAATTAAACTTCATCTACTTATTTTCGTACTTATTTCATCTTAGAAATAATGAATTGTGTTAAAATGGTAGGAGGCATGAAAAAGATTTCTTGATGAATCAAGAAAATGAAAGAAAAAAGTTTTATTCATTGAATATTGAATAGATTGATAACAAAATTACATTGAATCCTTTATATAAAGGATAGAAAAACTAATTATCCTAACTAAACTAATTAACCAACTAACCAATGCTCTACTATTTTAACATTCTCCTGCAAGCTGGAATGTATTAAGCATTCCAAGCTTGAAATAATTGTGTTGAACACAATAATATGCTTTAATACCTCTTCTTGTTGGTGAGTGAATATTCGTCTCCCAGTCTTGAAATCTGAATGTGAAGCAATCTGACGCTTATCCACCATAGGGCAGAAGCAACTTCATCCAAAGCTTAACCATCTATTTCGATAGAAGCTTAACCAACCAAACCAACCATAATGGATGAAAGAGAGAAAATGGGTCTGAATTTTGATCCTAATATACTGCTTCAATGATATAAAATACACACCAAAGTATTGGGTGTTTAATGAGAGAGGTGTAAACAAAATAGAGTAGCAAAGAAGAAAAAAAAAACATAATATGGGGTAAATGATAAAGAATATGAAAAGAATGTATATGCACCAAAGCCAAGACTTTTATGACAAATCAAAACCATTAGTCGAGTCAAAGGATTCAATGAACATCGGGTGCATGAAGCAAATGCCACGATTTTCACTTTTGGATCATATATGCATGGCCCCGGAACAGATATAGACACTTTATGTAAACATGATTCCAGAGATGAAGACTTCTTTATTAAGCTGCAATGGATGCTATCCGAGATGCTAGAAGTAATAAAAGAGTTGCACTTTATTTCTTGATGAAGTTCTTGAATGAGTCTTGATGATATAAACTTGATTGAGCATTCTTCAATATATGATGAGAATTTAACCTCGAATGGATCAAGGAAGAAGAAAACATAAGGAAGAAAGAATGAAGGAGTTCTTTGTTTGAGGGTTCTGAATATGATGATGAATTTCCTTGATCAAACTCCAACTTCTTTTCACTTTGATGATTGATGAATGATGATGATTCTATCTTGAATCTTGGAACGGTAAAAGCATGTTAAAATGGTAGGATGCATGAAAAAGATTTCTTGATGAATCAAGAAAAATGAAAGAAAAGAGTTTTATTCATTGAATTTTGAATAGATTGATAACAAAATTACATTGAATCCTTTATATAAAGGATAAAAAAACTAATTATCCTAATTAAACTAATTAACCAACTAACCAATGCTCTACTATTTTAACAGATTGGGATAACAATTACCTATTTTTTTACTTTATATAATATCAATTACAAATATTATTTTATTTTATTTATGTTGTGCAATCTTATAAAAGGTTTGGTCAATTTCCCCATGTATATATAGCTTTTAAGACAAAATTTCCCACTAACAAGAATCTATTTTTAATTAAACAAAAACAGTTACATGAAACAATATATATATTAATATCCTACATATAATACTATCAAAGCAATGACAATTCAAGTTGTCAAAGATAACCGATGTATACATAGGTTTTTTGACGTAGGACTTCGTTTTTTCTAGCAAAAGATGATGAAATTTAAAATCCTACAATCATGTAAATATCTTAACTTAAAAAGACAACGATGACAAATATTTTACATATATTTACAAAAGGAGTAGTTACACAAAATAATAGTGTGAATAATTATATAATTGATTAATAATATAACTACAATTTTTCAAAAAAGACATACTAAGAAAAAGGTTGGTAGGTGGAATAATTTCACCAAAACTTGATAAATAAATAGTTGAGTAAATCAAGAAGTGGTTGTGCAATTAATGGAATGAGAAGAACGTTTTCAAAAATGCGAAAAGCAATCAATTGCAAGAATCACATATTAAAAAACTGAGTGGAGATTGACATTGAGTCTTAAGTCATGCATAAAAAAGTTGAGAAAAAAATAATAATTTTATAATATTGTTGCCAAGTTTTGTACAAAACACCAACCTTAATGCTAATTTTTCAAAAGTATATCATTTTGATGATTAATTTAAAATGTATACCAAAATTATAATATTTCAATCAATATGTAGCAAGTTCATAAATTTGTCTCTGCACTTTTCCAAAATTGATAGTTTGAATTGGTTCATACTATTGCTTAGGATTTTTTCTATGTGAATCTAAGGCTGGTTGGTTAGAATCTTGGATTTAAATTTTCTTAATCCATTGAAATTAAATTATATATTTGAAAATAATTTTAGTTTCATTTCTCATTTATTTTTTCTTTCCTTACTCACCTTTTACAGTTTCCAATTCCAAATTTTCAAATCTTTTTACTATCCTCATCTATCACCTCAATTTCTCATTTATTTTTTCTTTCCTTACTCACCTTGTACAGTTTCCAATTCCAAATTTTCAAATCCTTTTACTATCCTCATCTATCACTTCACTTTCTCCTACCATATCCATTGTCATTACCTTATCTTAATTCTTTCATTAGTTCGTTTATCACTATATCTACCTTAGGCAATCTCTCATGTTATTTTCTACCATTATTTGTGAAACTATTCTCACATCTTTGTTTGCCTGCACTAGTTGACAAATTTTGCTTTTTAATACTCTTTTCTCCTAGGTCTAGGCTTCATCATTTTCTTTCTTGCATTTTGTTCTATTAGAGAATAGCTTTATTGTACATTAGCTGGTCTAAAAAGAAGAACACAATCTCCAGATCCAGCACTGAAGCTGAATACAGGAGTCTAGCTCTTGCTGCCCAAGAACTCATGTGGGTAGAATCTCTTCTAAAGAAGATTCAACTTACTTTTCAAACTCCTCTCATTTATTGTGACAATCTCAGCACTGTTACCATGTCTCACAATCCTGTTCTTCATAGTAAGACCAAGCATATTGAGCTTGATCTTTATTTTGTGAGAGGTAAGATACAGAACAAGACCTTATTTGATGATCATGTTCCCTCAGCTCTTCAAACAGCTGATGTGCTTACTAAACCTCTCACAAGTGACAAGTTTATTGGCTTTCGTCAACAACTTCAAGTTAAGGATTACTTCAGTGTTCTCAACTCAGTCAAGAACCCTTCTCTTCAGGGGGGGGTATATTAGAAAATAGCTTTATTGTACATTAGCCGAGTTAAAATGTATTCTCCTTTATACTTTGTGTTTTCGGTTTAGTAAAGATTGGCAAGGTAATATTTATGTGTTAAGCTCTCTACTATATCCTATAAATATACTCTTGCCTCATTCTGTTATAACTAACTTTCATTTTCATCAATATAGCAATTACACTTTCTTCTTGTTCTCTTTTCTCTCTCTTTGACCTAATTCCCTTTCTCCTCTTCAATTTCCCAATCTTCTCATATGGTATCAGAGCCACCGATGGATCCTCCAACCGTTCCTGGTGCCTCTCCATCTTCTTCACCACTGACTTCTTCTCCACTGCAAGTTGTGTCGTCGCTGCTGGTTCTTCCGTCGCCGACGATGAAACTCACTGAACATAACTTCCTTGTGTGGGGGCATTTTATGATTGCAACACTTACATCGAATTGTGCCAATCGTTTTGTGCTTGGAACTGATATTCCTCTTCGACGATGATCGTCTTATCAATCGTATTAGTTCTACGTACTTACGGTGGGAGGAATAGGATCGAGCAATATTCTCGTGGATTATAAACTCCTTATCGGAAAGTCTTCAGCCTCGTGTTATTGGTTGTACACACTCGTGGCAGCTTTGGGAGGAGCTCCACAATTTTTGTAGTTATGAGTCGAAGGCGCGCGGGAGACAACTTCGATCTCAGCTTCGATCTATCTCTCAAGGTTCTTCTTCTATTTCTGCTTACTTTCTCAAGATCAAGAACTTAGTCGATGCTCTTGTGTTCATTGGTGCTCCTATTTCTCCCTCTGAACATATCGATTATGTTCTCGATGGCCTTAACGAAGAATTTCAACATGTTATAACTTCAATTGAGAGTCAAGTTGATTTGCCGACGCTACATGATTTGGAATCATTTTTGTTGACATTTGAATCTCGTCTTGAGAAAAATAAGTCCAAGGCTATTTCTGATGCAATGTCTGCCAATGTTGCTGCTGCTCCTTCTTCTTCGATGTCGCCTGGTCCAATATTATCGAAGTCATATCCAAGTTCTTCTTTCTCACCATCATCGTTGGTGCATTATCCTTCCAAACCAGATTCTGGTTTTCCTCCATATTCTGGTAATTATGGAGGACCTTGTGGTGGTCGTGGCTTGCGACGTGGTGGTCGTCTGAGGGGAGGACGTAGTTACCAACGTTCACTGCCTCTGTATTGTGAATTTTGTAACTATCATAGTCACGATCTTGCTGCTTGCTATTATGCACCTTATGTATATGGTGGTAATACCCCTTATGCTCCTCGATCTACTGCTTCACATCAGGGAGGGTATGGTGGATCTCAATTTCCTGGGCCACGTCAACAGAGATTCAACTTTGGTGTTGGGCCATCCAGATTGCAAGCCCAATATCCCTATTCTCCAGATAATTTCTATTCAGCACGTGACTTTCCTCCATCTTCTCACTCTCGCTATGGAGCATCACTCCTTGGACCTAGCCCGACTCATCCCTCATACTATGAACCACATCTTGGTGCCTTACCTTCTTCACGACAATATACTTCGTTTGCCATGACTGCCAACATCAACTCTGCTGAGCATAAACCAGTTACTTGGTACCCTGATTCTGGAGCAACACACCATCTCACCTCTGATGCGGGTCTAATTCATGAACCAACTGAGCATTTCGGGCTAGAACACATTTTCATGGGTAATGGCCAGGGTATCTATATTAATGCTACTAGAAAATCATTCTTTTCTTCTTCATCTAATTCTGAATTTTCCTTTTCTCTTAATAATCTTCTTCATGTTCCTCGTATCACCAAAAACCTCATAAGTGTCTCTCAATTTTCCAAAGACAATAATTGTTATTTTGAGTTTCACTCTAATGCTTGCTTTGTGAAATCTCAGGGTTCTAACCAGCTTCTCTTAGAAGGAACTCTCACCAAGGAGGGCCTTTATGCTTTTCATGGTCTTACACCAAGCTACCTACCTAGCTGTTCTTTACTTTCTCATAATAATACTACTACTGTGTTGCCAAAAGTTGATTCTAAGGCTACTCATACTTCTGTTTCTGTTCCTATTACTTTTTTACCTACTGTTTCTCAACTTTGGCACTATCAACTTGGTCATCCTCACGAGGCCATAGTCCATAGTGTCCTTAAACAATGTAATGTTTCACATAGAAATAAATCTGTGCTGGATTTTTGTTCATCTTGTTGTTTGGGCAAGGCTCATAGACTCTATGCCCCTGCTTCTACCACCAATTGTTCCAATTCCTTTGAACTTGTTCATGTTGATTTGTGGGGACCTTCCCCTACGTACTCGCAATTTGGTTTTAGGTACTTTTTAACAATTGTTGATGCTTATTCTAAGCATTCAGGGTTGTTTTTGTTGAAACAAAAGTCCGATACACTTTCAATGTTTCAATTTTTTCTTAAGTATGTTCAAACTCAGTTTGGGAAAACTATTAAAGCTAGCCTTTTACCTATATGTTGAATAACTTAGGTATTGTTCATGGGCTCTCCTGTCCTTATGCTTATCATGAATAAGGGACAGTTGAGAGAAAACATAGGCATATAGTTGAGACAGGGTTAACTCTTTTAGCCCATGCTCACTTACCCTTACCATTTTGGGAGTATGCTTTTACAACAGCTGTCTATCTTATTAATCGAATTCCTACTCCAGTTTTACAAAATGTTTCTCCATATCAAATTTTGTATAGAAAAGTTCCTGAGTATTCATTTCTTAGAGTTTTTGGCTGTGCCTGTTTTCCCTTTCTTCGACCCTATCACAATCACAAACTTGACTTTAGAAGTGATGAATATGTTTTTCAAGGATACTCTTCTCAACATAAAGGTTATAAATGTTTGTCCTCCAATGGAAAGCTTTATACTTCCAAGGATGTTGTCTTCAATTAATATTCCTTTCCAATTCTCACTAATGCTTCCTTTACTCCAAGCCTTCCATCTCTTCACCTGAGTCTTCCACGTCTTCACCTCACACTTCCCCTATTGTTTTTTTTTTTTTCATTTACACCTACTACATCTTCACCACAATCTAGTCATGTCATACCCTCACCTATTGGTTCTCCTCCTTCCCATGTTCCTCAGTTCTCTTCACCTCTTAATGCATCTTCCTCTACTAACACTCCTTCTTCTCAGTCGACTATTCTAGTTCATGATGTTCCAGCCTCTCTTCCTTTCACTTCTGGCTCTACTCATCCTATGCAGTCCATATCCAAATCTAGAATTTTCAAACCAACTGCTCCTAAGGTTTTGTTGACTCATTCTGAACCTTCTAGTACCAAGGTTGCTCTATCTGATCCTGTCCGGAAACAAGCTATGCAAGCTGAATATGATGCATTGCTAGCTCTTAACACTTGGACATTGGTTCCTTTACCTCCTCACAAACAAGCCATAGGATGCAAGTGGGTCTTCAGAATCAAAGAGAATCCTGATGGTTCTATTCTCAAACACAAGGCCAGGCTTGTTGCAAAAGGATTTCATTAAAGATTTGGTATTGACTACACAGAAACCTTCTCCCCGGTTGTTAAACCTATCACTATTATAGTTCTTTTGACTTTAGTTATCACCTATGAGTGGCCTCTTGAGCAACTTGATGTTAACAATGCATTCCTTAATGGACAGCTCAATGAAGAGGTATAAATGCAGTAACCTGTTGGATTTCAACATTCAGACAAAACCTTGGTGTGTAAGCTTCACAAATCAATCTATGGTCTTAAACAAGCCCCCAGACAATGGTTTGAAAAGCTAAAAGCCACTCTTGTCACATTAGGCTTTCTTGTTAGCAAGTGTGACAACTCTTTGTTCATACACTCATGCACATCCTACAAACTCTTTGTCCTTGTATATGTGGATGACATTATTTTTACTAGGTCATCCATCTCTCATGTTCATAACGTAATTAGTGGTCTCAATTATGCCTTTGCTCTTAAACAACTTGGTAAACTTGACTATTTTCTTGGCATTGAAGTCAAACATCTCAACAATGGATCCATTCTGATGTCACAATCCAAATATGTCAAAGATTTGCTTGAGAGAGCCAACTTAGGAACAACAAAGCATGTTGCTGCTCCAATGCTCAGCAACTGCAAACTGTCCAAACTAGGAGATGATGCTTTCAGTGAACCTACATTCTACAGATCTATTGTGGGGGCCCTACAGTATGCTACTGTAACAAGACCTGACATTGCTTATAGTGTGAACAAAGTTTGTCAATTCATGAGTCAACCTCTTAACTCTCACTGGGTTGCTGTTAAAAGAATTCTCAGGTATCTCAAGGGCACTTTGTCTTATGGTATTCATCTTCAAAGAGCTGGTATTTCCAAACCTCTAGCCCTCACAGCCTTTTGTGATGCTGATTGGGCTTCTGACATTGATGACAGAAAATCGATTTCTGGTGCTTGTATTTTTCTTGGTCCTAATCTCATAACATGGTGGTCTAAAAAGTAGAACACAATCTCCAGATCCAGCACTGAAGCTGAATACAAGAGTCTAGCTCTTGCTGCCCAAGAACTCATGTGGGTAGAATCTCTTCTAAAGGAGATTCAGCTTACTTTTCAAACTCCTCTTCTAAAGGAGATTCATTGTTGCCATGTCTCACAATCCTGTTCTTCATAGTAAGACCAAGCATATTGAGCTTGATCTTTATTTTGTGAGAGACAAGATACAGAACAAGACCTTATTTGATGATCATGTTCCCTCAGCTCTTCAAACAGCTGATGTGCTTACTAAACCTCTCACAAGTGACAAGTTTCTTGGCTTTCGTCAACAACTTCAAGTTAAGGATTACTTCAGTGTTCTCAACTCAGTCAAGAACCATTCTCTTCAGGGGGTATATTAGAGAATAGCTTTATTGTACATTAGCTGAGTTAAAATGTATTCTCATTTATACTTTGTATTTTTGGTTTAGTAAAGATTGGCAAGGTAATGCTTATGTGTTAAGCTCTCTAGTGTATCCTATAAATACACTCTTGCCTCATTCTGTTGTAACTAACTTCCATTTTTATCAATATAACAGTTACACTTTCTTCTTCTTCTCTCTTCTCTCTCTTTGACCTAATTCCCTTTCTCCTCTTCAATTTCCCAATCTTCTCATATGTTCTAATATTCAAGCACAACAGAGAAGTCAACGACAATATAAATTTATAGTTTTAAATTATTATTTTGGTTTTAAGCATTGAATATATGTAGTGCAAGAGGTTCAAAGGGGATGAATTTGATAATTATTTTCATCTTTTATTAATATTCGTTAATTTCTTTTTATGAACTAATATTTGTTAACCTAACTTCCTTACCTTGGTTTTTATTTCCTTGAAAATGTTTTTTTTCTCTAATTTTTTCTTAATTACTGAAATTTTTTTCAAAAAGTATAAGAGTGACTCGATGATCTAATCTGAACCAACTCAAACTTAATTGGATTGGTTCACTCGGGTTATTCAGATAAAATCTTCAAAATTAGATTTGGACCAAAATAATTTTATTTAACTAGTTCAAACATAAATCTCTTCAAAGTCCAACCAAACAAACCCTTAAGACATGCAGAGGAGACAAATTCAGAAAAGTGGATGTCCAACCCACCCATACACGAGTGCACAGTCCAAGCCCATTTTTCCAATAATACCATTATATTGCTTACCTAAACCAACATATTAGATCAAACTAGCTGTAAAAGAAATTAGTTTTTTAGTACTATCAATGGTATTTATTTAACCTTTTATGTCTTTTGGGGTACATGATTGCCCCTCTCAACAAATGTCGCTCTCATGAATCAAATATTTAACCTTTTGGTTATCTTGAGATAGCATAACCTTAAACTACTCGACCAACAACTTTTTGGTAAAAGAAATTAGTTTGAGTTGAATGTAGATTCCATTCTTTTATTAATAGCCTGATGAAATCCATCAAAGTAAAAGGGGGGGCTCAAACTTGTGTAAAAGTCAAACTTGGCTTTCACAACTCATCCCGCAATAACTTCAGGGAAAATCTTGACCCAAATAATATATTTTTTAATCTCCTATAACTGCAAAAAATTGTTGGGCTGTGTGAGCCCAATAACTCAAGTTTCATTAGAGACAAACCCAAGAGAAATGCCAATTTGCTTATAGATTTAAATATTATATTATGTAATTGTGGGTAACAACTTTTACTAGTTTTAATTTTTTTTTGTTTTCAATCAATTGCATTAAGGTACTTTTAAGCTTTAAAATTCTTGTTATGTATTAAATTAATAATTTGTTATGAGATATATAAGAAGTTATTTTTATTTAAACTAGTAGGATACTCATGCATTCGCATGGGTGATAATGTATTTTGCATGAATTTATTTAAATAATAAAAACATAATTTGTTAATGAAAATATTATTGAGTTATCTCATAAAAAAGAAGTTTATGTATTTGATTGTTGATATAGAATTGTTGACAACATAGATGATATTAAATGTGTTATATTAAATAAATAAATAATTGTTAGGAAGAAATGTTTGGAAGGTAATGTAAAATAAGTTGTAGAATATATGTTATAGATTTCAGAAAACTTATTTATAAATCACATTTGTTATTGTCTTAATGGTTGACCATCATTATCATGTATCAATATCTCCAATCCCTTTTTCTTTGAACTATTAAAATAACTATGTACAATTGACCATGAATGAGCATTGGTCTAGATAAATATAACTCCACATTTTCTGATGAGTGACCTTGAGATTTATTGATTATCACAACATATGAAATAATTATAGAGAATTATCTTATGATAAACTTGAAAGACCATGAAGATTGAGATGAAGACATCCAAGGAATATATATGATATTTCCAATATATTTTTTGTTACGTGATCTCTGCTTCAAGTACATGATTTGTCATTTTAGTGACAACCAATCTTTTATAGTTACATAATTCTTCATATTGGTCTAATTTCCTAAATAGCATTGTTGAAGTTCCAACTTTCAACATGATCTTATGATTGGCAAGACCAAATGTTGTAAATGAGTTTAGAAATTCAGGAGTTAGTGTATTGAATGTTTCACTTTCATTATCATCAGACATATCAACTGAATATGAACTCAAGTATTTCTTTTCCTCACCTATAGTTATACATCAGAACATTTTTTAATGTAATTTTAATAAATCTATTATATTGAACATAATGAAATTTACATATAACTAAAACAAATTCACCTAGAATTATACTCATAACAGATTCATTGATTTGATCAACAATCTCAATTGTTGATGCAAGTATTACCCTAGATTGTAGAAATTGTTATTAATGACATTTTTCTTATTGGTGCTAGTTTGGGCAGAATCTCTCCATAAATTCCAAATTCATTTTTGTTATACATCTCAATCATGAGATGCAATTTATATGGTTTAAGTTGATTTTTTTTTTAAAATTGAAATTTTTTGCTTATAGGAATGCATATTTTTTATTGACCAAAATTTCCCTTTTTAAGGACTGACAAATGTTGTAGATGTTAAATAATTTGTTTCATCAATCTAAAAGAATAAAAAAATGATGATAGATGATGCATAAGTTATTATTACTATGTTTAAAATTTTGGAAGTACAATGCAAACTTAACTTTTTTTAACTTCGTTTATCTGGATTCAGAAAACTATGAACAAGCGACTAAGTGGTATTAAGACCAACAATAATTACATTCTCTTAAAATAAAATAATAAAATAAATTTAATTATTTATTTTGTGCATCCACACAAAATACAATTTATTATTGATTATGAATGAGTTTACTCTTGTCAGTCTCAATTGTTTAGTAATCATCCCTATTAATCAATGATAACTTTATAAAATAAAAACCTATAACAATAATTGTTTAATAAAGACAATATGTAGTGTCAATAACATTGATCACTATAAAAAATGTCAACAAATTAAGTAGAACAAAAAATATTGATAATATTTGATATTGATATATTTATTGACAAAATAGAAGAGTCAAATTTAGATAGAACATTTGGAGTAAGAGCAGCAACAGCCACAAAAAACATATTTATTAGGAGCTTGATAGCCACAGAATGAATATGAACTATTTTTTTCTTCCTTTTCTAACTTGCTAGTATGGTCAATCTCTTCTTAAAACGTAGAAGGTTTATGGGACCAGAGCTCCCTTTATCATCATAACTTTCTCATTTAATAAGATAATTTTCTATACTTCACAAAAATATAGAGAAAGAAAAAAGATTATCAAGATTTTTTAAAACTTTGACATAGAAATCAACATTTGTTCACAATACTGACAAAATATGTCTTTGTCTGCAGACAATTCAAATTATCTTTCAATATGATTCTGCATAAACAAAGTATTTATGATATAGTCAACCAATAATAAAATGAGATTTTTTTTTTGAGAAAAGACATGGGAGAGGGAAGAAAGAATGAAGGAAAATGATCATATATATCAAATTAACAGCCTCAAGAAATATTCATGCTTTATGTCCTCTGTTTCGATTGCACTATCTAAAATGCCCCTTGATTTAGCACTTGACAAGGATTAAAAAAATGGTTAAATTTATAATTCATTGAATATAATTATGAGCTATAACTAACAATGAATGTTATCAATGATAATACTTTACAACACCTTATGTTGTCTAACAATACAGATTGAAGACATGATTATTATCTAACTAAAATAATATTTTACCAAAGCATTTTCAAGTGCAATAAAAACAAAAGCATGATAAAATTGTCAATTATGTAACCAAATGATTGAAGGAAAGATGATTTAGCTACCTGTGTCTCATCACAAAGTGCATGAAAGAATAAGATGGACTTGATCAAACCTCCATTTTACTCTACCACCAAAGAATATGTGCTATGTGCTTTCATGAAAATGTGACTTGAATGTTGATTCATAGATACCCTTCTAGCATTAAATCTGAAGGTAGCTCCCTCTGTCCTAATTTACTATTCCTGAAGTTCTCCTAAGCAAAGATTTCCTTTTAAGTGGTCAGCTTCTTCCTAGAGTTCTCTTGTTTTGGCAGGCAACAACAATATGTCTATAAAGAGTTGGGGAAATGAAGCAGAGTGGTATAAAAGTACCATAACAACACAAAGTAACATCACATTATGAAAACCATCCTTTAACTCTAGCACATTTTGCCTTTTCCATGGAACACCTCCAACAATCATGCCAAAAGAATGCAATCAAAGTCCAGCAATCAAACATTAATTTATACTTTTGGTCCCAATATGTGACGCTCGTTTTCTAACTTGGTCCCTCCACAATGTTTTTTCCCTTCAATTTAGTCCCTAAATGTATAACTATTTTTAAAGTATATGGACCAACTTGAAAATGGTTGTCATGTATAAGGATCAAAGTGAAAATGATTATCACACAGGTCAAAATGTATATGTTTGGTCTTTACATGGACAATCATTTTCAATTTTAGCCTTATACTTTAAGGATTGAATTGTACTATAATGACTGCGTTGATTTTCTCTTATGTTTTTTTCCGGAACAGAGACGACCAAAGTGTACTTTAACATTGTTGCTTACAATAAATAATAAAAATTAGAATCCAGGTGCACTTGCTAATGTAACTGTCTGTCTCTTGTTCCAAGAGACAACTGAATTCTAAACCATGGATCTTTTGGAAAGAAAATGATCAATGTGAATTGGATCGATAATGATCTATACATGGAATATAAGAAAGTGAAATGTATGGTTTTAAGGATTTAGGAGTTCTCTTTAAAGGGATAGTTATTAATAGTGGTTTCAACTTTTTTCTATTTTCTTACTGTGAAGACATTTTTATTTTATTCTTTCACATTGCTGAATCTTAAGTTTTCAACAAACAACCAATGGTTGCAACTTGCAAGAGAAGGTGTCATTCTTTGAAACAATGACAACTTCACCATTAATAATATGAGTGAGATAGAAGTCTAATTTTGTGAGTCATAAAAGGCTCAAGTTTATATATGAGGATTGTTACAACTTTAAGCATACCCTCTAACTATCATGAGGAGTTCTTTGTCTTCCAATTCTATAACCGCAAAATTTAGTAGTTGTGAAAAAGACTAATTTCTACAATGGTATCAAGCACACTAAATTGGCTAAATAAGATGTAATCGGGTTCTAAAATAAAAAATTAAAAAGTATCAAATTTCTAACCTCCTTCAAGCCTACGTTCTCATATTGCTAACTTCATTATGATAAACCCTACCTTCTCCTTCAACCTCTTTAACCTTCCAATTAGTTCTTCAAGGGAGTTAATGTCTTCATTGGTAAACCATTTTTTTGAAGAGCATTTTTCTTTGACTCTGAGATATATTTGTTCTCCATAGGTAATCACCTGAATATAATTGAGACAATGTAAGATCAAAAGGAAGTTTAGTAAGTCCATACAATAGATTTTATTTTATCAGTTATTTGCATTGTTATCAAAAGAATTAACATCTCAAACCATAATAAAAAAGTAAACATAATGACATCAAATAAGTCACTTTATCTAATTTATGTTTTAAACTCTAAACATTAAACCAACATAATTTAAAGATTGTAACAACATTTAAGTTTCTAGTTTCTAGTATAAAGTATGAACAACAAATATAAAACCATTTAAGTTTGGTTAACAATAATATCAGAGCATATAACAAGTTCATAAGCTTAACTATGAAAAGGTGTGAATGGGAGAGCTTGCAATTGGTGTACAATAGCTCTAAAAAATGAATCTATCATAAGTAAAGCTAAAAAACCAATATACAGCTAGGAGAACCAACCCTATAGTTAAAGGATCATAATAAGCTTTTCAATTCACTCCATGTGAGAATCATGGAACAAATACATGTGTGGTCTTGAATAAATTTTCTAGTCAAAGTTGAAAGTCTTAAATATTAATAGAATAAAAAAATAAACTACATGACAAAAAAAAACTTTTAAATCAACCTATAAATATACTCTTAAATCAACCTATAAATCTTTACAAATCACAAAATAACTTAAATACAATAAAAATGACATTATGACAAAATGCATAAGTTATAGGTTGATCTTATAAGAAATAAATCATTTTTTCTAAAATGATAAGATATTTATATCAAAATGACTAACCTAAGTGTTGTAATGGCTCAGTGACGACTCCAGCGATAATAGCTCTGGTGTGTGGGGTAAAAATGTTATCTTGAACTCATACAAAAAAATATTATCTTGAACTCAAAAAATCAAATAAGCTTCACCTGACAAAGAACCACATTCTATAAGATTTGATGATAAAGAAGTGTAAGGAAAAATCATACTTGTGAACAAAGAACCCATCGATTGATTTCACGGAAGAAGAAGTTGTGCATATGATGAAGAAAGAAGTTTGTAGAAGAAAAAAATGTTGATGGTTTAGTGAATCTCATATTTGAAAAATGGAGAGTGAGAGGCTGAAAATAAAGAGAGTGTGTGTGAAAATGGGGAAAGAGAGGGAGAGTGAAAATGGAGAAAGAGAGATTGTAATGCTTTTCAATTTTCATTTCAAATCTCAACCTCGATTACATTTCTAACCGTACAATGAAAAACATTAGAAGGTAGAGGGTATACCCTATACTTTAGACAAACTGTAGCAATAAATACAAGTTGTAGAACTCTTTCATATTAATTTGTAATAATTGTTTTAAAGAAATAAAAATTGTTATTACAGACATAATCCTTTAAAATCCAAGTGTCAAAGAAGGGGATATCTATTTTAGTAACCTTCTATTCTTAATAAAAAAAAGATAGTAGATATAAACACTTGTTTTATAATGAAGTTACTTTTGGGACCAAAGTCACAGGTAGTTTCGTTAGCCTTAGTTGATTGGACGTAGGAAGCATAATTATGTGGCCCATCACTTTGACGTGTGGAATTTGGATTGATTTTAGCAAAAGCACTATACAACAAGAAGTTATTTTGATGAAAGACTTGACTTTTATGTGAATATTTTAAACACTTTTTTTAATACGTTATCAGCTTGTTTAATTGCCTGGTTTAACTCACTAATCTGAACTATGATGAGGATCACATATGATATAAAATTATTTTTAATCAACTAAAGTTCAACCTATTTTTAAATTAAAAAATATGAAACTGCCATGTTAAAGAGGACAGAACCCGAGTGATTTCACCATCATCAGTAAGGTGACCAAGATCTATCAACTTATACTCCAAATTAATAATATTAAAATATAAAAAAATATTTATATTTTTTATATATTTATATTTTTTAACCAACGAAAATATATTATATTTTAATTGGTCTAAAATATAGTTTTGTTCCGAATATCTATTTCCAGAAGCAAGCATCCAACTTTAAAAAAGTTTATGAAACTACAAAGTCTTCGTCAATTTAGAAATTTAACCCCACTTTCATAGAAACCAAACTATAAGCAACAACACTTTCTAAAACTGCATAGTTAACAACTCTTAATCAATATAGAAACTTACCATCCCCTATAAGTATAAGCACTTAGACAACAAGTTTTGGGAGACAATTAAACAAACACAAAAGGTTCTAAAACTGCAAAGTAAGAGAGAAATATAAGAAACATGACTAGAGTATTGTTTATAGACAACATAGGATTGAAAGAAGAGGTTATCAAGAAGGCATGTTCTTTAGCTTTTAAAGCTCATAAATCACCAGAAAAGTCTTATGTTTCTGAAAAGATTAGGATTTCTTCTGAATCTAATCTTTTTATTAGTTTTCCTGGATCATGGGATCAAAATAACTGGTTTTCTAAAAAACCTTTTGGGGAATCTAAGATAGATCTTAATCTGTTTCCATCACTTAGAAGTGTTGGAAATGATGAAGCTGCTTTGGTCAACGAAGCTTTCCTGCTGAAGTTCAAAAACATTTTAGACAATTCATCACTTAAATTTGAGGTATGTCACTGAAAATATTTAGGATTTGTTTATGAGTTGATTCAAATAAAAATTTGAGAACAATGAAATACTTTCATTTTTTATGCAGTCTTATTCAAAGTTTCATGATATGTGATACACTGTTCATTTGTTTCTTTATTATCACAATCCTTTCTTTATTCACATGAGATATGCAGTACCCCAAATTGGTCTGACAACCCCCAGCTAAAAGGGTGATCTAATGCATAAGACTTTCAATTAATATAGTCTCTGAGGATAGATATGTGCAATGCATCACAATTTTACTCTACAAGCTAAAAAGTATTTCCAAGATTTGAATAAGTAACATGATAATCACTAATCAACAATCTTACATTGCTTAACTAATTTGGACAATATCCACGAGCTTGTGATAGTTTGAGTAAAATTTATAGTACATGAAAGTTTTGAAGTTACAATAAAAGTTAAAATGATTTACTCAATTAATACTATTATTTTCTGTTTTTTTGTAGTTTCATTCATAGATACCTAATACATGGTTCTCTTTGTTACAGGTATATAATAGGCAGTACATTATTTCTGTCAAATACCGATATGTTAGGGTATATTTAGCAGGGTTTTTATATACAACCATTTCTAGTGTCACTTCTTATTAGGTTTGAATCAACTTTGACTTCATCTTAGGAAAAATACCCTAGCATAAAATTATTTCATGTTTGTTGTAACTCATTCATGTAAGTGAGTACATATCACCAATTACTCTTTTTCTCTTTGTTCTTTCTTTATCTTAACTATAGGTAAAAATCTGGTTCATTAACTATAGAGAACCAATTCGCAAAAAACCATAAATTGTTACGCGAGAAGCCGAGAACCAATTCGTGGTTCTCTACCAATGAGAGAATTGTATTTGAATGGTTTCATTTACCCAACTTTCAATTTTAGTTAACTATTGTGATTAAGCAAAACTAGATCTGTAGGTGAATAAAGCTATGGAAGATGGGAAGCAAATAGTGTTCACAGGGCACTCATGTGGTGCTGCAGTGGCAATTCTTGCAACATTTTGGGCTTTGGAAGAGTACCTTAACCCAAACCAGAACCACAAGCCTCCGCTATGTATTACTTTTGGTTCTCCCTTAGTTGGTAATCATATATTCTCTCATGCTACAAAGAGAGAAAATTGGTCTCACAACTTCATACATTTTGTCAAGAGATTTGACATAGTGCCAAGAATAATGCTTGCTCCTTACTCTTCTATTGAACAATTGTTTAGCTCAATTCTCCAGTACTTGAATCCCAAGTCCAAACCTTCCACCCAAGATTCAACAAGAAGGGGAACTTTGACTTGTGATTTTTACTCAACTGTGATGAAGAACACAGCTACTGTCACAAGTCACGCCGCGTGTAATCTCATGGGAAGCAGTAATTTGTTACTGGAGACAGTAACTAACTTTGTTGATTTAAGCCCGTATCGGCCCTTCGGTACATACATCTTCTGCAATGGAAATGGACAAATGATTGTGGTAAAAAACTCAGATGTTGTCTTACAACTCTTGTTCCACACTACTCAGCTAAGAGATTTGGCAGAACTTTCTGAAGTTGCCAACAAAAACATATTGGAGCATCTTGTCTATGAAGTTGAATTGAAAGATTGTTTTGAGATGCTGAATGTAGTGTACTTAAACCAACTTGAGGAGCTTCCATTGTCTAATGATGGTTCCAATAGTGATATTGCAACAATTAGCACTGCCTTGGATGGCCTTGGACTGGTAATTAGCACATTGTTTTTACCTATATAGTTTTGGTTAAATTATGTTTGTTTGTTATTTCTTTAAAAAATAATTATGTTAATATTTTGACAAAGAGAAATGCTGCAAAAATTGAACAATGCACATGCACACATCACACTCCCACTGCATGTCAAGCTATGTGTAAGAGACTTGTTTTGAAATATTTTTAACTATCAAGACATTTAGGATTTGTTTGTGAGTTGATTTTTGACAGAAAATGAATAGAAAGCAATGACTTAGGAACCATGAAATATACTTGTGCAAGGGCTCTCAAATCTTTTTGTTTCTCTTCTAAAAACTAACTCGCAAACAGACCTTTACAAAAAGTTATGGACTAAATTAAAATTACAGAAAACAGAACCAAATACTTACAAAAATTGATTTATCCTCTGACAAATCCTTCTACACAACATGTGTCACAAAGTGGTACTTTGTTTATTTAGATTGATTTACAAGTAACATATGTCACTTTTTATGGTATAGAATAAATTTTAGGATGATTTTACAGGAGGATATATCATTACTCAAAAACTTAATTTAACCATTTTGTTTTTTTCCTTTATGTAAAGTTACACAATTGCCGTATTTCAAGCAAAATTTACAATGTTAAAAATTAAGCTAACATGTGATGATCTTGGCATAAATTTCAGAGCACAAGAGCAAGACTGTGTCTGAGAGCAGCAGGTATGTTGGAAAAACATAAAAAGAACAATGAAGACAAAATAGATAAGAAGAAAGCTCTAGCAAGCATGAAGGAACTTGAAGAATACAAAGCAACATGTGAGATACAAAAGGGTTATTATGATGCATTCAAGGTACAAAAAGAAACAAGGGACTTTCAAGCCAATGTGAAGAGACTTGTATTAGCAGGAATATGGGATGAGATAATTGAAATGCTGAAAAGATATGAACTTCCTGATGAGTTTGAAGGAAATTCAGAATGGGTTAAGCTTGGAACTAGTTTTAGACGCCTAGTGGAACCTTTAGATATTGCTAACTACTATAGACACTTGAAGAATGAAGATACAGGACCTTATATGATTAAGGCTAGGCCTAAAAGATATAGATATACTCAAAGATGGGTTGAACATGCTAATAGGATTCCAACAGGAGCTAGTTCTGAATCCACCATTTTAGCTGAGGTGGAAGAGCTTTGGAGCTGGAGTAATAACAATAAACCATTTGAAGATATTAAGGAAAAGGTTATGACACTGGAACAAGACATTAAAAGATGGTTTGAGAAGGGAGAAATAACTAGGAATGTGTTTTTGAAGGATTCTACTTTTGTGAAGTGGTGGGAAACTCTACCTATAGAACACAAGGCCACGTCCTGCATTGCTACATTAATAGGAATGCAGTGATTAATAGTTCACCAAAGTATTAATCTAGTGATTTACGGTCCCACAAGACCCCAAGAGTCATACTAGACTAAAAATTCAATTCCGGGCATTAACATTTGCTGGAAAGGGTAGTCACACACTCTGAAAGACATTAATTCATTTACCATGAGGTAATTAGATACTCTTGTTATACCAAGAAAAAAGTGATCAATCTTTCCTCTCTAAATAAAGTTGTAACTGTATAATGTGTTTGATTTGTATCATAATGGAGTTCAGCACTTGTATTGTGTATTAGATTCGTAAGTTTTATAGATTTGCATGAAGTTTATAAAAGGAGTTTTGTGACTTGTGTATGAAGGTTAAAACAACTTTAACCAAAATAAGGATTTGGATCTCTTTGTTCCATGATTTTCATGTGTACCATTATTAATGTTGACTCGATTATTAGTAAACAAAATGTATAAATAAGAAAAAACGGACTAATAGTGTGTCTTCAATGAGCTGCTAACAGATTACAAGTTTGTAAACTAATTTATGCATCTCGTTTATTAAAAATTGAGTCATCGTTACTCATGATATTTTTTTTAAAAAATCCAGGCGCACAGCTTTTACACACTTTCCAAATTCCAAAAATAAGATGGAAGATCATAATCTCCTATGAATAACTATGGAACACTAAACAATCAGTTTAAAATACCAAAAACTCCATGCAGCATAATAATACACGAAAAAATAAAATGGTACACTTAATTGATTTCATAGTGTCTACATCATGCACATCTTAGGAGATTAAGCCTCATGTCGTTTCTTTACAAATCAATTATGTTAAAAGATATAGAACAACAAGCCAACAATGAAAAGGTAAGCATATAAGAACACTCGAGCTGACATGGGCTCCAAGCCCTGTATCTCACAACAAAAAATAAAACAATGACATCTCAAAATAAAACAATGACATCTCAAAATAATCAAGGAAATCATAGGCTGACTATCTATAAATATTGAAAATTTATTAGTTGCCCATTTTTGAGCTTGAACTTTACTGATTTTTTATAACTATTTAAATGAGAGTTTGAGATAATTTGTGATGTTTGGTTGAAGCAATATGAAACATAAAAAGACCATGTGTAGTGAAAGAATTCATAAAAAACTGAAAAAGAAGAAAAAAGCATCCTTTATCTTTTAGAAAGTCATAAGAATGAATCAAATTTTTTGAGCAAAACACTATGACCTTTAATCAAATGAGAGTGGTGAGAGAAGGGTGATCCTAATTCATGCAATTGTTATGATTCAAATATTTAGCTTGAATTGAATTTGTTTGTGATTGTCTTGTCTTGATGTCTGGTTTGTTTCAAAACTATCACGAGATTGCTTATTATTTTGGGTCATGGGTTACATATCGTCATCCATACATGATTGTGAAAGTTAGGCATAACACTTGCTTGAAGGCAAACAAAAGATAAACTTAAAAAAATTTGATGCGTGCGAAATTATGCTACATTAGCATTACATTTAAATTGCACTTTAGGACATAATTATGACTTTATAATTGTTTTTAGATTTTATTTCTCTTTATTTGGATTGAGCAGGTCTTTCTGGCTATGTTGTGCAATTTGGACGGAATGAAGCCAAAAAGAGTAAAGATTGGGTGCAAGAAGATAGAATTCGATGCTGAGGTTATGCGAAGATCAATCGAAGAGCCAAAAGAAGTCACATTAGAGTCTGGATAGAAGAGAAACAACTTGAAGTAAATGTGCCACATACACCCATAGTCGTGGTTGTTATATTCTATTTCTATTTTTTAGATTTATTTTGTTGGACTTAGCCCAATATTTTGTAATTATGATAAATGAGAGTTCTCCCTCGAGGATTGAGCACACTTTACATCACAATTTTTAATTTAGAATTTGGTATTCTCTTCTCCATCATGAGAAAGTAATTCCCTTTATTTCTAGGATTGGGGCTATGCCCTTATACATTCAATAAACGATTGTTCTTACTTCTTTTTATTGAGTGTTGTGATTGAATCATTAAACTGAGTTTTATTCGTGTGAGTTGTTTGGCCAACAAATTATACCTCTTAGATACATTGAGAAAGTACCGAGAGGTGAACCTAACTATTCAATCATTCAAACTAGAATCCTAATTCACGAGAGTAGTATTAGAATTCTCGGGGGTTTCTAAAATTCACTTTCGGTTACTACGAAGCGATTGGATAGAAAGATCCAAATAAATGATTCAATTGATAATCGTACCATGAAAGTAGGTGCGACTTCAATTGAATACATGTGTCGGAGCTCAAGAGAGGATGTCACATATTAAAGAGCAATTCATCCTTGCAACTTAAAGTTCATGAAAATGAGCAAAACAAAAATTTGTCGGTGTTTAATCGTGGGAACTCTGTTAAGGTTCCATCTCAAAACCAATTGGCAATGAGAGGAGTAGCCCAACAGGTATTTAAACCATTCCCGAGATAATGAGGTAGGCGATGTGGGACTTACTTCCCAACATGCCCCCTCCACATAAGCCTGCCGGACCAGGCGAATGGTTACCTTTGACCCATAATTAAATGGCATCTTTTGGCCCATAACAACCAGGAAGAAGTTGGGCTCTGGCTCTGATACCATGTTAAGGTTCCATCTCAAAACCAATTGGCAATGAGAGGAGTAGCCCAACAGGTATTTAAACCATTCCCGAGATAATGAGGTACGCGATGTGGGACTTACTTCCCAACAAACTCTTCCTAAATTAGATTTCAATCTTTTTTAATATTTTCATAATTATTCTTGTCAATTATTCAATTGTTCTAAATTCACTTTTAATTCCTATTTGAGTTAAGTATAAATCAATTGTTATAATTAAAGAATTTTTCAGTCCTCATGGGATTGATATTTTATTACTTGACAACATAATCGTGCACTTGCGATTTGCCCTATCAAGTTTTTGGTGTTATTGT
The DNA here is from genome assembly GCF_001865875.1 of Lupinus angustifolius. NCBI lineage: Eukaryota > Viridiplantae > Streptophyta > Magnoliopsida > Fabales > Fabaceae > Lupinus > Lupinus angustifolius. The sequence goes on along the minus strand of NW_017721771.1, from coordinate 88,276 downwards.
CGAGGACTGTGTCAAAATTTCTTTAATTCTCAATTAATTCATTACATTATTCTAATGTATTACTTGTTTTTCTTTTTCTTGGTACCTCAGCAAGTTGCCCATTTGCTTTATGCAAAGTTCGAATTACTACTCAGAGCCAGAAATGACTTTCTGTAGAAGAAGAAGGCAACAAAGAGAAAGAGTAAGAGAAAGACATGCACATGTACAAACAATGACTAAACGAGATGAAAAACCAATTTGTGACTACGCAACCCCTAATGCTCATAGCTCACGTCATGGAATAATCCTCCCAACTATTGAGGCAATAACTTTTCTTCGCCATTTGCTCTAATCGAAATGGTGATGCAAAACCAATTTGGAGGAGGAAGGAGGAAAATATTTGTTGATAAAAATCTCCTGTAGAGTTCGCCTCAATAGTAAAGCTTGCCCTCATCATGGTATTCCACCTTGGAATGAGGAAAGATTAAATGAGCTTAACTAAAGCTTGCCCTCAACATGGTATTCCACCTTGGATGTTGGTTCATAACTTCTACGGTGGGCTAAACTTTTCATCACAACAATTGTTGGACTCTTCAACAAATGGTGCCTTCATGGGCAAAAGAATTGATGTTACTTCAAAGACCACAGAGAATGTGGTTTCCAATCATCGCTAATAGGCGAATGAGATGAGACATCATCCAATGAGAGATTCTAGTGCACAATATCCAGGAAATCAAATGGAAAATGTACTTTCCACGCTGGAGAACCTTTCTCAAAGGTTAGGAAAGCTGAAAAAATATCATGCTAATACTATTAGGTCTACTACAACATGTGAGGGGTGTGCAGTAAAAGGGCATAAGTGGTCTGAATGCAAACAATTCACTGAACCTGTACATGAAACTTGTGCCAATGAATAACCTGAATCATGCAATTACTATAATACAAGGAGAGGAGCAGACAGCAATTCAACTCACCACATAGGCAGAACAATCCCAACCTTTCCTAAAGGAGCAACAATACTTTAAATCATCAACATCAGGATGAACAAGGTAATAGGAAACCTACAACACAGTTTCCAAAGGTACAATCTTTTCCTATTGATCTCACTCTTATAACAATAATCAAAGGTCATAAAAAATTACGTGTTAACCTTAATAATTTTCAAAAGGATCAAATCACGATTAATAAAAATGTTGCAAATATGTTAAATGATTTGAATTCTAAGATAGAAAATCTGACTATCCATGAAAAAATGTTAGAAACACAAATTGTTCAACAAGCGAGTAACTTAATAGGCAAATAGAGATATTTCTAGGACAGCCAAATAAAAATCCAAATAATGAACATTGTAAGGCTATCTGATTAAGGAATGAGAAGGAACTGAAGGATGTTCCTTGAACTGAGAATGATACATAAGTGGAAGAGAAACATATTGAAACACAATTCCCTAAAGGGGAACAAAATTATATATCAATTTTTACCACCAATTCCTTTTCCCTAGAGATCTGCGAAGGCAAAATTAGAAAAGAAACATGGGAAATTCTTAGATATCCTTAAGAAATTATATATCAATTGGCCCTTCAGTGAGGTACTGCATGAAATGCTTGCGTAGATGAAATTTCTTAAAGATATTCTATAAAAAAGAGAATATTAGAGGATTATGAAACAAATGCTCTAACTGAGGAGTACAACACTTTAATTCAAAATAAATTGTCACCTAAACTAAAAGATCGTGATAAATTCTCTATCACATGCTTAATTGATAAACTAATTTTGATCGTGCTTTATGTGACTTGTGAGCAAGTATGAGCTTCATGCCCTTATCCGTGTGTAAAAAATTGGACGTGAGTAAACTAAAACTCACTACTATATCACTTGAATTAGCGGATAGGTCAGTTAAATTCCCTATAAACATCTTGGAGGATGTTTCTATCAAAGTTGAGAAATTTTACATTCTAGCGGATTTTGTAATACTAGAGATGAAAGAAGGTGCACAAATTCAAATCATACTATGTATACCATTTTTGGATACATCTAGTGCTATAGTTGATTTTAAAAATGGAAAACTTTCTCTAAGCATATGGGATGAACAAGTTAAATTTAATATTGCTAAATCTATTAAACAAATTTTTCTTGAGAACTCATGTTGTTGAGTTGATATGTTGAACCAAGTAGTGAAGGAGGGAATGCCTAAAGTGAAATATGAGGATCTCTTGGAGAGAAACATGCTAGTAGATAACACTTTGAATTTTGATGCGGAAGTTGCCGAGGGTAGTGAATCTATAAATGCAAGATCACCACTCCCCTCAATCTGCACGAGAGCTTAAGGGTCATACATAAATCTGATAATTGGGAGAAAGGGAAAACACCTAAAACGAAAGTAAAAACACTCTCTCCACCCTCTGGTATGAGTTCATGGGATCTTGCGTGATGCGCAATGATCAACCATCAAGCTAATAACGTTAAACGAGCGTTTCGTGAGAGGCAATCCACGTTGAATGTACATTTTTAGTTTATTAATTTAAGTGTTTTAGTGTCGGCTTTAGTATCTCCCTGAGTTTAGAGCCTTTGTAGGAAATGTATATAGTGTCGACCACAAAAATATCATAAACTCAAAAAAAATATTATTACAAAAAAAGTGCTAACACGACCTAGCCTATTAACTACCCCTTAAAAATGAATATTTGCACCTAGTCCATCTAGGACATATAGGCTATTGGGAACCTTTTTTTTCCTCTTCTTTTGCAGGTATATCCATTGAACTCAATGATGCAAACCACTTATATCTGGCACATAAGCCAAGAACACTTCCTACCTAACCTATAATTTTTTTTTCTTTCTCATGGTTTAGATTTTTACATTGGGGAAAATGTAAATTTCTAAGGTTGATGGGGATTTGTATTTAAATAATTCATTCATATCATGTATACCATATAGATTTTAAATTTTTTAGATTGAATATTCATATTATCATGCATTAGCATAATTTTACACTCATCAAAAAGCGTGCAAGCACATATGCCTAACAGCAAAGCCAAACTTAAAAGAAGTATGAGCAGTGATTTTTCGAAGTCACGATAACTGAGTTATTCCAGAGGAGCGTACATCCAACTGTTAATTTTCTCACATATGTGCATCCAACTATAGCCCTCTGCCTAAGGTAGTTTCTGCTTTCAAAGTAACATGAATACCTTAGTTCAGCAACTTTTATTTATCACTGATTAAACAATCAGTACAAACCTACCACGGATGTATGGGATTTTACTCTAGCAAAGCAAATCCATAAAAGGTGTATATATGACTTATTAGTATTACCACATTTAGGGAGTAACATCATCTGTTAGTATCCTATCCAACCCAAAAATGCATGGAATTATAGTACCTTTTATGAGATCAGTTCCATTGTCTATACTACAGGAAACCCCAAACTAGTAGCTGCAGGATATAGAGCCAAAAAATTGTGAAGAGAATAAATGTTAACAATTAGTGAATATGACCACAGAAGTTGGATGAGTATATTATTATTAATAAAAAAGAGACAGGTAAAAAGGCAACTTAATCCCCACCCCCTCCCCAAAAGAAAACTGCTATATAAGCCAATTAAAAAAAGGAGAACCATGTCCCTTAGGCCTTAGAGTAGGACTTTGATTTTAATATTTGTATTCTTAACTGTCATTCAACTTCCTATAAGTAAGAAACTGGTCCATCATTCTATCAACAGTAAAATATTTCATGTACAACATATCAGTACTTTCCATATTGAATATCACCGAACCCTGTAGAAGGAATATAATGCTGATTTTATAAACATTTATGTATTATGTGTAAGTGCATCAAACATTAAATACCTACCATGATGGTTGTTTCTTCTATTTCATTCAAAGCTATTGTAGGACCAAAATCTAATAATTTATAAGCAAAAGAACTAAAACTCATGCAGACAATTAAAAGATGAAAGAATCAGTAAGAATGGGTGAGTAAAGATGATTATCCGTTGGTGATTACTTAAAATCAACGATTACCTAGTAAAGCAACAATTACCCGAATCCCAAGGAAATAGGAAGGACAAGTGCATTCATTTACAGACTAACCCAAACTTCAAAGAAGCACACATCAATGCCAGAAAGACATTCCCATACCTTGAGAAACACTAGTGACCAGCCTTCAATTTTTTACTTACTACAAGTATCTTGGCTCCTAGAAGAGAATCAACAGGAAAAAAAATTCAAATGACATGTATTCGGAAAACAAACCATGCTTAACACATCAACAACATTATAGAAGTAAATGAACAACACCATTTCATGTAATGGAACAGAGCATGAGGATGAAGATTTAGCCATGGCATATATCTGATTTATGAAAGAGCATGTCAAGAAATTAAAAAGATGCATATTATCCATATTCCATGTTGCACAAATTAGGATCTTTCTATAACATATTTAGTCAAATGGAAAGAAATGACTAGTACTTAACTGAACAAATAATATCTGCATATCGCTTGATGGTCAAGGGGATAAACCACAAGACAGGACAGTCTGCTAAAGGATTAAGAATTCCCTTTTTAAGATTTTAATTATATCACTATAAGAGCTTTGGTAACACTGTCAACACAATCTTGAATAAAATGCAGTGTAACTAATATTAAGATAATAATCATAAATGACTCAAATGAATTCATAGTTTACCAAACAACATTCAATCACATAAGAAGCCAAAAGAATTCCCATTAATCTAACCTTTAGAGATTGAGTAAGCCATTGCACTGAAAGACCATTGAAAGACAAAAATATGATGACCATGTTATTTACTCGGGATCATTAGCATTTCCTCTAAAAATTAATGCAGTTAGAGATTCTAAAATAGAGATGAGGAAGTAAAAGGGCATGATTATTCATTATTGTTAGCCTCAGAATGTAATACAAATACCTACAAAAGTATATCAAGCCTGTCATACTAGATAAAATGCAACATGAACAAATATCACATCTACACAATCAGAAATGTTAGCATGTTCAACAAATATGATAATGTTCAAGAACAACAGAGACGTAAAGTGTAAACTGTAAACTGGATGTGAAATGAAACTGTGAAAGCATAGGAAATAAGTCACAACATGATGTATCCATTTTAAATGTATGAAATTTATATACCACCTTATGTATTCACATACCAGCAAACTTATTCCACATTAACATATGTACCATAACATCAAATGAGAAACAACTTAATTCCATGGTGTCCAAAAACCATAACACTACACCAACTAGACCTAGAAAACTAAATTTGGGAATACAGACCCTGCTGGGATGCAAAAAGGAGAGACCCTGCTGCTCAACTCATGGAAACAAAGGCTCTCTCAAGACCTCTCAAACATGCTACGTGAATGGGCCAACCGAAGAGTCAGGCTGCCTCCATGCACACTTGCCTCTGTCTCAATAGGTTCACACTCATATGGCTTCCTGCACCCAGGACAACGGCCATCCTCCTCGATAATCCTCTTGTGACAAAAGAGGCAGATCGAGAATCCACACAGACATGGCAAAAAGCTGGCGTCTGTCAAATCAAGATCCTCACAGCAAATTGGACAGGGCAATGGTGCAGCAGTGAAAGCCCAGGGGACCCCTCCTCCGCAACGCCTATCAGGGGTTGGTAAACTATGCTGCTTAGAAAGGTTAGGCAAACACTGAGGGCGAAAAGCATCATTAGGTCTCCAAGCTCGACCGTTACGGGAGGAACAAGAATCTAATCTAGCACTATCTGGTTTACAATTCCGAGGCACTGCATTCAGCCCATTAATCAGTTCACCAGGCAATACCATTTGGACCACAGGTTCAGCCTCAGGGGGAAACTCCGAAGAAGGGTTTTGGTTCTTGTCATTGGCGGCTAAAGCATCAGCCATGGCCTCCCAATCATCCAAGCATCCATCATCACCTTCATCTTCTGTGACATTCCCAGAGCGACAGCCAGCACTGCTAGCACTACTACTGCTACTGCTGCCATTGCTGCAACAACCAGTGAAATTTGTCCCATAATGAATGCAATTGTTAACACTGGTGGGACTGTTCGACACTAATTCGGAATAGCTTCCATGGTCGATCAATCCCTCATCTTCTTCTTCATCTATACTCCTCATTTCTAGTTTCTCCAACGAAGCCTTGCTTCCTTTCATCGGAGTGCGAGCATCATCATCACTGCAACCCTTGTTCTTAGCAACAACTGAACACCCACCAATATGTATCCAAAGAAAGAGATTAATTGAATGGATACCACAAAAAAAGGGATTACATGAATCGATACAGAGACATTAGGGACACCCTGATATAGAAATTTTATACAATGACTGAAAGACATAAAGACAAAAAATTATCGAAGTACACCAAGACATTCCCTTCAAAACTCTTGTAATTCACGTGGGGTGATTAAATACAGAGCAGATTCATGTGACAGTGGTTTGATAAGAAATTCATGTGCATTGAAGACATTGTTGAAAAGAGTGATTCATTTAATTGAAACATGTGTGAAATATTACATGCACATAAATGGCCCACATGACATACATGCATACATACATATATACATATACCTTGGGATAGCCATTGTTGACGACGTGCATCAAACTTACACTGCTTCAATTTTGCGGACCTGTTGGTCTGAAATACCATAAAAGCATTGAATTTCAAAAAAGCAAACGAAGAATGTGAAAAAAATAGTAATAACCCTAAAAAGGAAAAGAATTATTTGATGCTCACCCTTTTCTTTTTGCCCATATTCTTGGTGCTGGTGGATGAAGGAATAGGAGCAGGGGAGGTTAAATCAGAAACCATGGCTAAAGTAAGAGGAATTTTGTTTATGGAAAACAAGATTGGAAGAAACCCTAATTTGTGTGATTGAGGAGAAAAAAACTTGGAGAGATAGAAAATAAATAAATTTGTTATTATGGATAATGGAAAATCATTCTGTGTTGCAATCTCGGCCTTATTCACACAGTTCTCAGAGAGGAGGGGACTCGAGTTTGTTAGGATATTTTTATTATATTACTTTATTTTATTATAAGTAAAATTATTTTACGTTAAAATTGATATAAAAATTAAATATAAATAATTTAATTATTGTTATCACCTACGTCTATTTAAATGTCTTATTAAGTTTTAAATAGACTAAAGGTTAGAACACACTTTTAAATAAGTCATGCATAAACCTTATAGAAGCAAACAAACCAGATTTATATTATTATATCATTATATAAATGGAGCATTTTTAAGATAAAATTTGACCTGATATTTTAACGGCACTACTTATTTATGAGTAAACAAATGAGGCTAAAAATATAAAATGGATAAGGATTTCCAAAATGACAAGAGCAATACTATAGACAATTAATTTAATAATTAGTAATAATCACTTCTTTTCTTACAATATATAATCAACCCCCTCTTATATATGTTTATAAATGTTCTCCTCTTCTCGAGGATAAATGATACATGTTGTCTAGACAAAAATAACTCTGGTCATTCTTGAAGATAGATATGGAGGAGAATCAAATCCATATTTATCACAATTAAGTGTGTTATTTAATTGGTTAGTGTTGTTCTAGCTTAATCAAAGGACTCATATTTGAATTTCTATGAATGCAACTATATTAAATGACTAGCAAGTTACCCATGTATTTGCATGAGGTAGTATTTTTTGCTGCATGGTTAATAGCACATATTACATGTAAATTCACATGGTTAATAACGCATATGTTAATACTACATTTGTATTGTTAAAAACACATATTACCAGTGCGTTCGTATGGTTAAAATTTCATATTTACTCGTACATTTGCATTGTTAAGAACACATATTACATGTGCGTTCGCATGGTTAAAAACACACATATTACTCGTACATTCGTAAGGTAAAAACACAGGTTACCTGCACATTTGTATTATTAAGAACATATGTTCATCGTGCATTCACATGGTTAAAAACACGCATATTACTCATACATTCGCATTGTTAAGAACATACATATTATTCATGCATTCGCATGGTCGAAACATGTTCAAACACATAAGGAAAATAAATGGCAATTCTGATTTTTGTACTGAAAATAAGAAAACTGAAACGTGATACTATATAATTTTTGAAGGTTAAAAAAGTTCAAAAATATATTGAAACTCTTAATATTCTTAAAATTAAAATTAAGAATTCTTTGATCATTAATAGCAATGAGAGTGGTCATGCCCCAATGAAGCCTCAACTTCAACTTTCAAACATTCATCTTTAAATAGAAAACATAAATAGCAAATTCATTTGTTGTTTCAAATTTTCAATTCTAATGATGAAAAGATTAATAATAAAAATAAATAAATAAATAAAATGCAATATTGTAAGTGAATGTATAAAAAATGTAAAAAAAATCAATAAAAAATAAAATCATATATACAAAATAAGAACATATCTACAACATAAACAAAAAACAATAAAAATGCACTTTAAAGAACAAATCTATAAAATAAACAATAAAATCATTGAAAATACACTTTAAAGAGAAATGTTGGAAGAGAAAGAGAAGGATAATAACAAAGAGAAAGAATAATAAGGAAATAATAAAATGAAACCAAAATGGATAGAAATAGAAAGAATTTATATGAAAATGTACATAGGAGAGATGATGAAAAATTTAAGAGGGAAAATTTAAATAGATATACATTGTTGTTAGATTTACATGTGTGCATTTATTATTGATACATAGAGGTTGTTGACCTTTAGTTTGCCTTTTGCTGGTGAAATATTTTGGGCGGGAAAAAATATTATGAGAGATTGACATGTGTCAAAGATGAGCTTTTTTTTCTTATAGAGTAATAATAGATAGATAGATTTGTAGGGGATCTTTACGTCACACTGTACTCAACTATATTAAATAAAAGAGAAATGCTATTTCCTCCGAATGCAAGTTACAAAATATCATTCGAAAGCATCTTTTACAATACACATGGCAATTATTGTCTCTTTAATGCATGAGTGCAACCTTTTGGGCATTTTTTTTTTTCAAGTTTCTAAGATTACCTTTTCTTTCTATTAATTGTCCAACGTTACAAAGGAGATATACTTCTCATTCAGTTGTCAAAAAAAAAAAATCCACCTTGCATTTCAATTCTAAAACTTTATCACTCTCATTTATAGTTGTAGAGCTATTTCTCAATTTTGTTTAACATTTTTATGTTCATCAAATTCTCTTAATTGTTGTTGCATATATTGATTCATTATTTATTTATTATATATAGTGAAATTTATTAGCAACAATTCTTTATAAATTTAAGTTGTAACTAAACTACCTTATTATGGTTGTCGTGGTTAATGTATGGAGGTGGTAAATAATATAGTTGTGCAAGAAAATGAAAAGCTTGAAGTTGGATTCAGTGAGCAAATTCTACAGGTAGGAATGATATTAGTTTCTGAAGAGAAACTTCACACTTTTTACAACAAGTATGTCTATGAAGTTGGATTTGGTGTTCACAAAATTAGCACAAAAACAAAGGTTGAAGTCAAATATTATACACTTGCATGTTCAAGAGGAGGTAAATATGTATGTAAGGCAAATTCTTCTAAGGTGAGATTGTCGACCAAAACTGAGTGCCAAGCAAAAAATTATGTGATTGTTCATAGTAGAGGAGGGTGTACTATTTCTTCTGTTTATCAAGATCATAAGCATGCTTTAAGTCCCACAAAGTCCAGATATCAAAAGGTCACATAATAAAATGAATTCTTATTCAAAAAGAAGACTTGAATTAAATGATTGTGCAGGAATTTCATTAAACAAAAATTTCCATTCATTAGTAGTGGAAGCCAAAGGGTATGAGAACATACAATTTGGTGAGAAGGATTGTCAAAATTACATTGCAAAGTTGAGGCAATTAAGACTTGGAGTAGGAGATTTTGAGGCACTTCGTAAATACTTCACTCGTATACAACAAAGAAATTCAAAAAAATTATATGTTATTGATATGGATGATAATGGTCGTTTACGAAATGTTTTTGAGCAGATGCAAGGTCTAGGGCAACTTATGATTCATTTGGAGATGTTGTATCATTTGATAGTACTTATTTGACTAATAGATATAATGTCATTTTCTCCTTTTGTTGGAGTGAACCACCATGGGCAATCCATCTTATCTGGATGTGGCTATCAAGGGAGGACAAAAAGACATATGTATGGATATTAAAATCATGGTTGGAATGCACGCGAGGTTGAGCTCCAAAAGCCATAATTACATATCAATATCGATCTATACAAGTAGGAGTGGTATAGGTATTTTACGAATCTCATCATCGCTTTTACCTTTGGCATATTATGAAGAAAGTTTCTGGGAAATTAGGTAGCTTGGCTCAATAAAAAGAAATCAAGCAAACATTAAAAACCCTTGTGTATGATTCAATATAAATAAAAGCCTTTGTCGATGGTTGACATAAAATGATTACATATTATAGTCTTCAAAAAACTGAATGGTTAAGCTTCTTATTTTTTATTGTCGTCGTTGGGTGCCAATATATGTTAAATCGATATTTTGGGTGGGAATGTCTACGACCCAAAGAAGTGAAAGCATGAATGCTTTTTTCAAAGACTATGTTAACTCAAAAACCCCATTGAGGCAATTTGTTGAGCAATATGACAGTGTATTGAAAAGTAAGATAGAGATGGAAAATAAGGTTGATTTTGAGTCTCTTAATTCATCTTATTAATTGATAATAAGTTTCCACTTTGAAAAGCAATTCAGGAGACTTACACCTGTTATGCAATGGCTCATATCTCTAGATAACAGAAATATAAGTTATGGGCTTGGGCTGGTGTAAAAGGGTTGGGGTAGAGGGCTATATATTTATGTTATGTAAACCTAATGTAACAAGGAGAAGAATAGTCAAACACAAATCCTTATTCTCTAATAATACATAGTGGTAGCCTCTCAAAGCTCACGGGGACTTAGGCACAATTGATCGAACCTCGTTACCAAATCTCTTGTGTTATTATCTTTTCTCTATACTCTTTACTATTTGATTGCTTGCTTGTTCCCAACAATTGGTATTAGATGGCTCTTAACCCATGTGCCAAATTTGAGGTGGGGAAGTTCGATGGAATTGGTAATTTTGGATTGTGGCAAAGGAGGGTTAAGGATGTGTTGGCTCAACATGGTATATCAAAGGCGCTGTGTGAGAATAAACCAGATGGTTTGGATCAACTAGATTGGGAAGAGTTGAAGGAGAAGGCTGTAGGAATCATACGACCATGTCTATAAGATGAGGTGATGTATCGTGTTATGGATCTGATGTCACCAACAGAGGTATGAGAGACTTTAGAGAAGCGGTTCATGTCCAAGTCTTTAACAAATAAGTTGTATTTGAAATAGAGACTCTACGGCCTGAAGATGTAGGAAGGTGTTGATTTGCAACAACATCTCAACAATTTTAATCAAGTGATCAATGACTTGCAGAAACTTGATGTGAAGGTTGATGATGAGGACAAAGGAATAATATTAATGTGTTCTTTGCCAAATTCCTATGAACACTTGGTGAAAACATTGACGTACGGAAAAGACTCAATTAAATTGGATGAGATCACATCTGCACTTCTGTCCCACACTCAAATAAGACAGAGTGTAGGTGAAGGGTCTCAGGGTGATGGTCTGTATGTTAAAGGGAGCCAAGCGCGTGGGAGGAGACAAGGTAGGGGAGGTCTTGTCAAAGGGAAAAGACCAATTTCTAGGGGCATAACACCAGTAGAGTGCTATAAGTGCAAACAGATTGGGCATTACAAAAATGATTATCCCAATGAATGGAGTCCTAGCAAGCCGGTGGGGAAAGATGAAGTATGTACATCTACAAATGTTGCACAGAAAGATGATTCTAGTTACAACAGTGAAGTTGATCTACTATATGTATCATCAAATCATAGTAGAGATGATTGGATACTTGACACTGGTTGTTCCCACCATATGACGCCAAACAGAGAATGGTTCACCACATACAGGGCATGCAATTTTGGTTTCGTGTATCTCGGAAATAATAAAACATGTGGAATTATTGGTATGAGATAAATCAAAATTCTGATGGATGATGGTGTAGTGAAGACGTTATGTGAGGTTAGGCACATACTAGATTTGAAGAAGAATTTGGGTTCCAAAGGATTTAGCTATAGAGCTGATGGGGACAGTGATATTCTTCGAGTATGCAAAGGTGCTCTGAAGGTGGAGTTGTTGGAGTGGTTGAAGAGATTTCAGTAGATTCAGAGCATAGTGCTAGAAAATTATGGCATATGCGTTTGGGTCATATTAGTGTGCGTGGCATGACAGAACTATACAAAAGAGGACTCTTGAGGGGAGTCAGCAAATGCAAGCTAGATTTGTGCAAGTATTGTATGTTTGGGAAACAGACATGGGTTAGTTTCAAGGCTAGCCAACATAGGACTCGAGGTATTCTAGACTATGTCCACACTGATGTACGGGGATCCCTCAAGAAGCATCCCTAGGAGGTTCTAGGTATTTTGTTACCTTCGTTGATGACTTTTTTCGCAAGGTCTGGGTATATTTTCTAAAGCATAAGTCAAAAGTCTTTGCCAAATTAAAGGTTTGGAATGTAGAAGTAGAGAACCAGACTGGTAGAAAAATCAAATACTTGAGGTCAGACAATGGTATGGAGTACAAAGGCTCACAGTTTCGGAAATTCTGTGAGGAACATGGTATTCAAAGGCACGTTTCAGCGAAAAAGACTCCTCAGCAAAATGGTGTTATAGAGAGGATGAATAGAACTCTTATAGAGAGGGCCAAATGTATGAGATTGAATGATGGACTTTCTAAAAGATTTTGGGCAGATGTACTTAGTATGGCATGCTATGTCATCAATAGATCACCACATGCTCCATTGGATGGTAAAGTTGTAGATGAAGTATGGACAGGTAACCTAGTCAATTATAATATGTTACACATAGCTTATGTACATGTACCTAGTGATGAAAGATCTAAACTTGATCCCAAGTTAAAGAGGTGTATCTTCATTGGACACCAAAGGTGTGAAGGGGTTGAAGTTCTGGGATCTAGTTTCTAGAAAGGTGGTGTTGAGTAGAGATGTAGTGTTTGATGAAGATTTCATGCTGAAACAATCAGTTTTGATAGAGGTGCCTAGGCCAAATGGAGAGACTTTAGGATCAAATATGATTCTAGTGAGCAATGAAACGGTTCTGGTAAATAAAGGCAAGGAACCATGCATTAGTTCAAGTCAAGAACATGATGATTCTCAGGCGGAGAGTTCAGGTGTGCAGGATTATCTACTTGCTAGAGACAAGGATAGGCGTCCTATTAAACCACCAGAGAGATATGGCTTTGAGGATATGGCTTCAGTTGCTCTCCATATCAGTCCAGGATATCCATGTAGCTTTCAAGAGACTATAAATAGCCAGGAGAAAGAACAATGGATGGGTGCCATGATGAAGGAGATGGAGTCTCTACATAAGAACCAAACTTGGGAGCTTGTCTCCTTGCCCCCAGACAAGCATGCAGTTGGGTGCAAGTGGGTGTACAAGAAGAAGCCAACAATATCAGAAAAAATAAGGGGAAAAGTTCAAGGCTTGTCGCAAAAGGGTATTCACAACAGATGAGGATTGACTATAATGAGATTTTCTCACTAGTGGTGGGACACACTTCTATCATGGCAGTGCTTGCCTTGGTAGCCAGCCGGGATATGTACTAAGATCAGATGGGTGTGATGAAGACTGCCTTTCTCCATGGTGAATTAGAGGAGAAAATTTACATGACACAACCAGAGGGGTTCAGTGCAGCTGGACAGAGTCACTTGGTTTGCAAGTTGAAGAAGTCTCTATATGGGTTGAAGCAGTCTCCCAGACAGTGGTACAAGCGGTTTGACACTTATATGTTGAAGCTTGGTTATAAGCGTTGTGAGTATGATTGCTGTGTTTATGTGAGAAGCCTTGACGATGGTTCGTTTATTTTTCTGTTACTTTATGTTGATGATATGTTGATTGCTGCTAATCATTTGAGTGGTATCAATGAGCTAAAAGTCATGCTAGGTAAGGAGTTTGACATGAAAGATTTAGGAGCTACTAGGAAGATTCTTGGGATGGAGATTCATAGGGATAGGGGAGCTAGAAAACTATGGCTCTCCTAACAAAGCAATGTTGAAAAGATTTTAAAGAGACTTGATATGAGCAATGCTAAAGTAATAAGGACTCCATTGGCAAATCACTTTAAGCTTCCCTTATATTAGTATCCAAAGACAGATTAAAAGAAGAAGTACATGCCAAAGGTTCCATATGCTAGTGCAGTGGGTTGCTTGATGTATGCTATGGTTTGTACTAGACCAGACTTGACACGAGAAGTTAGTCAAGTATGCAAGTACATGTCGAAACCAGGAAAGCAGTCAAATGAATTTTCATATATTTGAAGGGGACTACAGGTCTCAGTATCATGTTTAGCAGCCAACAGAGTAAGCCTTCAGTTATTGGTTATGTTGATTTGGACTATGTAGGAGACTTGGATGATAGAAGGTCCACAATGAGGTTTGTCTTCACCCTTGCAGGTGGACCAATTATGTGGAAATCATCAGTTCAGTATGTTGTTACTATGTCTACAACTGAAGCAGAGTACATGGCAGTTGGTGAAACTTCTAAGGAAGCCTTGCAGATTATGGGGCTGGTAAATGAGTGTGGACTTCCGCTGCATTGTGACAGTTAAAGTGCTATCTTCTTGGCAAAGAACTAGGTGTATCATGCTAGGACCAAACATATTAATGTGAAATTTCACAAGATCAGGGAGTTGGTAGCTTTTGGGCAGATACTATTGCAAAAGGTTCACACTTCAGAAAATGTAGCTGATATGTTAACTAAGCCGGTTACCATGGACAAGTTCAGGTATTGTCTGAGCTGACTGAACATTTCCTGATGCTAGACTATGGAGCACCCCAACCCAATGGCGGAAGATGAAGATTGATGATCTTCGCCAATGTGGAGATTGTTGTACAATTGTTCATATCTCTATATAACAACAATATAAGTTATGAGCTTCGGCTGGTGTGAAGGGGTTAGGGTAAAGGGCTATATATTTATGTTATGTAAACCTAATATAACAAGGAGAAGAATAGTCAAACAAAAATTCTTATTCTCTAATAACACATAGTGATAGCCTTTCAACGCTTCCGGGGACGTAGGCACAATTGGCCGAACCTCGTTACCAAATCTCTTGTGTTATTCTCTTTTCTCTATACTCTTTAGTATTTGATTGCTCGCTTGTTCCCAACAATACCAATGTAATTTTCAAGTTGTTTCAAAATAAGCTGTGAGGTATGCTTTTTTTCAATTTCATATTGTTTAGAGTTGATGATCCAATATCCATAGTTAGTATCATTGATATTTGGGAGAGTAAGGACGGATGCCGTGAGAAAAGTTTTGCATACATCATGCAATATAATGATACAAAGAGTGATATTAGATGCACTTGATATTTATTTGAATTCAGGGGAATAATTTGTAGGCATATAAAGCAACGATTTTAATTGAAAAGAATGTGAAAGAGATTCATTCTCACTACATTCTAATTCGGTGGAGAAATGATATAAATCATAGTCGCGACTATGTAATGAATTGCTATGATGATTTGGAGATTGACGAGCAACTCATACAATTTGATAAGTTGTATGCTAACTTTTATGAGGTCGCATATATGGCAAGTGGAAAATGTGTTTTTTTTTTATAGAATTGATAGATAAAGCAAAGGAAAGGCTCAAGGATATAGATTTGGATAGTAGTAAGAAGACCACTACTCTGCCAAGCATTGACCATGCAACTAAATCAAGTGAAAAATTACTATCTTCCTTATAAGTGAGAAGCAAAGGTCGTTCACCGTCCAAGAGTAAGGAGTCTAAAGTTGAAAAAATAATAAAGACAAAGAAGAAGAATAAGGAGGTAAATAATTAATTTTGTCATATTTTTTATTATAATATACAATAGTTTTTTTGTATTATATGAAGTTACATGTACATGGAGAAAAAGAAGGCATGAAACAAAGGTCATAGAAATCTACCAAACCTAAATATGACTAGTGAAATGATATTTATGAAAAATTGATTACTCTATATTTGCTCTCTTTGATATGAATTGAGAATTCTTTATTTCCCTTATTAACAATATATTAATTTCTTAACAGACTTATCCAACTCATTACGTGACAGCTCTATATGAAAAATATTGGGATAATTTCACATTTATTAGATGGTCACAAGTTCATCATATTAGCATTAACAAATTTGTTTAAACTTTGATTTTGTTTAATTGATTTGTTCATATGGTTACCAATTTCTTTATTGATTTGAGAATTTGTTATAATAGGAGCAACAAGAACATTGTGCAATAACTACCAGTGACAAAAGCTTTGATTTTAATCACTAAACTAGCAGTGTACCCGTGCACTTGCACGGGTCGCTTCTTTGTTTATGCATAATGCAAATATAATATACATATATTTTATAATATCAATAAATCATGTATTGAAACATTATATTTTCCATTCATATATGTGCAATATTAACATTGATTTTTGAGTATATATGTAGAATATTAACAATTATAAATGCGTTTGTATAAGCATTATATGTTGAAAGTGTGATTATAGAAAATATTTGATTCTTAAATAACTCAATAAATAAAATTCAATTTGTATTGGATAATATCTCACCTCTATATTCTCTATATAAAATTATAAATATAAGGAGTTATTTTTGCATCATATTTTTTGTGATTACGTTTATAAGTATCATATAAAGTCATAAGGATTTTTTAGCATATCTCTTAAATGCTTATGTTTTATTTTAGATTAATGTTCATTGTGTATAAATATTTGAATATATTTTTAGCATTCAAATATTGTATAATTAAATGTTATTTATTTGATTATGTTTTAGCTAATAATCATTGTATGAAAATAACTCATAAATTAAAAACACACTAAGTTAGGATATGACAGATATTTTTTCTGATAAATTTAATCAAAATAATAAAAAGAGTCTAATAATTGATTTATTATATTACTAATTAAAATACATATATTTTTCATGATTCGCATTACTAAGAAAACACATGTTACTCATGTATTCACATAGTTAAAATGTACATATTACTCATACATTCATATTATTAAGAATATACATCTTACTTGTGTATTTGCATGTTTAAGCACATAAGAAAAATAAATTGATAATTTTTAATTTGAATTTTCTACAATTAGTATTAAATTATTATTAACATATAAAATATATAAAAAGTAGGAAGGAAAAAATGTGAGGAGGAGGTGGCATGTGACATGAAGAAAAAATGTAAGGAGAAATTGACATGTGGCATAAGGGAGTTTTTTTTACTATATTGTTAATATAGAAAAATTAAAATTTAAAGAATCTGAACTGTAATATTAAAATTCAGTGAAAAAAATGTCAAAAAACTTTGATGAGGTGAAAAAGTACAATTATTCTTAGATTAATGGTAAACATTAAATTATATAGATAGATTAATGTAAAGAAATAATTTGAATGTGAATAATGATTTCAATTTTATATAATGTTTAATGACTATTACTTTTTAACATAACAAAACATAGATGTTGTAAACATTCAATTTTAGTGAGGTAGCGACATAACCAATCACTAATTAATATTAAATTATTATTAGCATATAAAATATATAATATATAAAAAGTAGGAAGAAAAATATGTGAGGAGGAGGTGACATGTGGCATAAAGGAAAAAATGTAAGGAAAAAATGACATGTGGCATGAGGGAAGGAGAAAGTGACATGTGGCATGAGGGAAGGAGAAAGTGACATATGGCATGAGGGAAGGAGAAAGTGACATGTGGCATGCGGGAGTTTTTTTGATTATATTGTTAATAGATAGACAACGTGAGTAATGAAATGATAATTATTTTATATATATTAATGATTAATAATATATTACTTACATTATTATATATAACTATATGTGCAAATTTTTCTAAAAAAATCTTCTCTTGGAGTTGGCTATTGAAAATGGAAAGCATTTAACATATGTTAAGAGGTACAATTTGAGGACATTCAATCAATATATCTTTCTTGAGATGAACTGGATTGCATTTTTGTTTATTGAAATTGTAACGAGTCACTATTAAATTATTGCTAGTGGATTTAAATATTACATTGAAATATTTGGTTCACGATGATTTCAAACTAGGAGTTTGGAATAGTGCTACATTTTGTATTAAACTATTGAACGATGTCTTTTTTTATGTTGCTATCATTTTGTTCTACTATATTATTTATCACCTCCCATGCCTTAACCATGACAACCATAACAAAGATAGTTTAGTTAAAATTTATAAAGAAATTCTAATAAATAAAGAATCAATATGTGCAACAACAATTAAGAGAATGTGATGAACCATAAAAATATTAAACAAAATTGAGAAGCGCATATGTAACTATAAATGAGAGTGACAAAGTTGTAGAATTGAAAAGTAACGTGAAAACAAATTTGAGAATAAAATGAGAAATTTATCTTCATTGGAACGTTTGAGAAAATGTAATCTTCAAAACTTAAAAAAAATGAGTTCAAACCATTAAAGGACTAAATTTTTTGATACATGACAAGGAAGGAAAGGCAAGTAATACTACAACAAATATAGTCTTTAAGGAGATTTTCCAGAAACTATGATCAAGTAAGTATATGCTAACTATTTTTTCACATAACCCTTTAAATATAACTATATTTGTATTTAATAAATATTCTTAATTTCTATCATATAAGGTGATATAATATGATTCTTAATAATGGATCATTCATGATGACTAGAGTAATTTATTGTAGGACTCCTTTAATCACCTAGTTACTAATTTTATTATATTCATATACATTTCAGGTTTCTTATATCATATTGCAATATAAAGGGTAGGTATTTTTTAGTTGATTTATATATATATATATATATATATATATATATGCATACACAATTTTATTTCTGTTTAATAACATTGTAACATATATGATATTAACATGTGTAAGGAAAAATAACTATCCCTTGCGTATGTACAAGCTACTTACTAGTATAATTGTAGATCACAAGCTAAAAAATTATTCTTTACTATAAAAGTTGAAGCATTAATGACATGAACACAAATTTTGACTTGTTTCCTAAAAAAAAACTCAACTTTGGAATTCGGTAAGTAAAAAATAATACATTGAAGGTTTAAGATGATTACAAAAATTCTTTCAAACCCTTTCGTCAAATCCACTAAATTCTAAAACAAAGGAATCTTCTCTTAACCCATCCCTTTCATTTCATTTCCCTTTAAAAAATGATGATGGGAGGCCTAAACATAATACTATCCATCTAAGGTGGTTGACAAATTATATAATACCAGTTTTCTAACTGGTTTTCAGTTTTATAACTTAACTTAATTTCAGTTTTATATTTTATGTAAGATCTAGACACTTGTGTGGTGTAGATCTAGTATGTTCTATCCTAGAATGTTATAAGTAGGTTGCAAAATATAATGAATAATATTGAGCAATCATTTTCATAATTCTTTCTTTATTTACCTTAGCTAAATTTATCTAAGTGTTGCCCATTTTATGTGGTTCTATCCATTTACCTTTCTAACATTTGATCTTTTCATTAAGACAATGCCTCCTAAAATGACATCCATGCACACCAAATTCCTTGGTGTTTCATCGATAAAAAATTCTTATTTACAAACAGTGTTGGATCTATTAGCCTTTATCAATTTTATGGTAAATTACCCAAGTACATTTTTGGTGTTTCATGAGTTACCTACTTAGGTCACATTATTTCAGTGGCAAGGATCAACCAGACCTTCACAAAATTCAGGTTATGATGGATTATTCCTTGTCTTGTTCCCACACGACACACTCAGGGGTTTCTTAGGTGTCACTGAGTTATATTGTAAATTAGTCAAAGATTATACCTCTCTCACTACTGCATTCATTGATATACTAAAGATTCATACTTTTGCATGATCGTCTACGACTCATTCGACCTCTAAAGCATTACAAACTGCAATGATAAACACACATGTCCCTCATCTTTTGGATTTCTCCAACACTTTTGATGTAGAGATTAATACAGTGGCGATACCTATTGGTGTAGTGTTGTCCCAACAAGGTCATCATCTGGACTTTTTCAGCAAACATGTCTTGTCACATGCAACACGCCTCAACATATGTCTGGGAAATCTTTGTTATCATAGAAGCATTTAAGAAATAGTGTTAATATTTGATTGGATGACTATTCAGAATATTCACACATCAATAAAGTTTAAAACACCTAATGAGTCTAGACCTACATATACTAGAGCAAACAAAATGGGCAACTATGCTTAATGGGTTTCAATATGAAATTAAATATAGCTCTGGTACCTTAAACAAAGTCAGGGATGCCCTCTCCAAATGTCACACTAATGAACCATTGGTTTTCCACTCCTTGTCATCTCCTTTTCCCACCATTTTCAATAAAATTCGTGATTAGTTCACCACTTTAGAAGGATAATAATTTATCAAAAATGTGAAATAGATTTAACATGCAAAGAAAATTTTATTTCTCACAAGGTTTATTGTTATATGAGCAAAAATATTTTGTACCGACGTTGTCGGTCTTCATTCCTCTCTTATCAATGAATTCCATTTCACCCTATTTTCGAGACTTTCGGGTCTTAAGCCCATTGTGGCTCTATTGTCATCTTTCTATTTTTGGCCTAGATTGTACAAAAAACCAAAGACTTTATTCAACACTGCACAACCTGTCAGTATAAACAAGTACATTCCCGCAAAACAAAATGGATTACTACAACCACTATCCATACCAGAAATTATATGGGAAGATATATCTATGTATTTCATCACTCACTTACATCTGTCTCATGGAAACACGATCATCTGGGTTATGGTAGACCAAGTATCAAAGTATGCACATTTCGTGGGACTTCATTCTAAGTTCAGTGCTAAAACCTTGGCAACACATTTCTTAACAAAAGTGGTTCACTTACAGGGTGTGTCCCCTTATATTATTTCCTACAGAGGCAAAATATTTCTCAACCCTTTTGGAAAGAGTTTTTCCACTTGCTCGACACTACCATATGTTTCAGTTCTGCTTACCATGCACAATCTGATGGACATATCGAATTGATTAATCTTTGCTTCCAAACTTGCCTCCGATATTTTAATGGTTCCAACTGAGAACCTGGTTTAGGCAACTATCATTGGTGGAATATTGGTATAGTAGACACTCCCAAATCAGTATTTCACCATTTGAAGTAGTCTATGGCCACCCACCTCCAACTCTCATACGTTATGTCTCTAGTTCAATCCTTAGTGAGCGTGTGGTTGCTACTCTGCACATCAAAACATAAATTTTAACCACTTCAAAACAACATATTGTTTGAGCTCATCAAAGGATGATAGCACAAACAAAGTCTGACAGAAAAGATGTTATATTTGAAGTAGGAGATTGAGTCTTTTTGAAATTACAACCATATCGGCAAGTATCTCTAGCTCGCCGTCTTTCCCATAAGTTAGCCCCACACTACTATGGTCCATATTAGGTGACAAAAAAAATAGGACCAGTAGTCTATGAACTTTCCTTGTCGATATCTGCCTAAATCCACCCGGTTTTTCATGTCTCCCTCGTGTGTTGATATTTTTGTGACTAAATAGAACCACATTTAGTAACTAAATGGATATCTACCTATATGTACAGGACCTTAGGGTGGAAAAGGGGAAGTCTGTGGATCGAACTTTTAAAGAAGATGATGACTTGGAATGTGTAAGCACAATGTCTATTGTTATTATATCATTCTTTGCTACCATCTTGACAATCAACAAGTCGCAAGGTCAATCACTAGCAAGTGTTGGGTTATATCTAACTCAACTTGTTTTTTGCCATGGCCAATTATATGTCGTTTTTTATAGAGTTCAAACCATCAAAGGACTATAATTTTTGATACATGACAAGGAAGGAAAGCTAAGTAATACTACAACAAATATAGTCTTTAAGGAGGTTTTCCAGAAACTATGATCATGTAAGTATATGCTAAGTATTTTTCCACATAACCCTTTAAATATAACTCTATTTGTATTTAATAGATATTCTTAATTTCTATCATATAAGATGATATAATATGATTCTTAATAATGGACCATTCATGATGTCTAGAGTAATTTGTTGTAGCACTCCTTTAATCACCTAGTTACTAATTTTATTATATTCATATAATATTATTTTTAATAATGGACCATGCATGTGACAAATGTCTTGTCACATGCAACACGCCTCAACATATGTCTGGGAAATCTTTGTTATTATAGAATCAGTTAAGAAATGGTGTTAGTATTCGGTTGGACGACCATTCAGAATATTCACACATTAAAAAAGTTTAAAACACCTAATGAGTCAAGGACTACATATACTTGAGCAAAAAAAAAAATGGGAAACTATGCTTAATGGGTTTCAATATGAAATTAAATATAGCTCTAGTACCTCAAACAAAGTCAGGGATGCCCTATCCAAATGTCACACTGATAAACCACTGGTTTTCCACTCCTTGTCATCTCCTGTTCCCACCATTTTCAATCAAGTTCGTCATTAGTTCACCACTTTAGAAGGATAACAATTTATCCGGAAATGTGAAATAGATGTTAACATGCAAAGAAAATTTTATTGCTCACAAGGTTTATTGTTATATGGACATAAACAATTTTTACCTGACGTTGTCGGTCTTCGTTCCTCTCTTATCAATGAATTCCATTCCACCCTAGTTTCGAGACATTCAGGTCTTAAGCCAATTGTGGCTCGATTGACATCTTTCTATTTTTGGCCTAGATTGTACAAAAGACCAAAGACTTCATTCAACACTGCACAACCTGCCAGTAAAACAAGTACATTCCAGCAAAACAAAATGGATTACTACAACCACTATCCATACCAAAAAATATATGGGAAGATATATCTATTGATTGTATCACTCACTTACCTATGTCTTATAGAAACACGATCATCTGGATTGTGGTGGACCAAGTATCCAAGTATGCACATTTCGTGGGACTTCATTCTAAGTTCAGTACTAAAACCTTGGCAATGCGTTTCTTAACAAAAGTGGTTCACTTACATGGTGTGTCCCCTTCAATTATTTCGTATAGAGACAAAAAATTTCTCAACCCCTTTTGGAAAGAGTTTTTCCACTTGCTCGACACTACCATATGTTTCAGTTCTACTTACCATCCACAATCTGATGGACAAACCGAAATGATTAATCGTTGCTTCCAAACTTACCTCCGATATTTTACTGCTTCCAATTGAGAACTTGGTTTAGGCAACTATCATTGGTGGAATATTAGTACAACAGACACTCCTCAATCAGTATTTCTCCATTTGAAGTAGTCTATGGCTGCCCACCTCCAACTCTCAGACGCTATGTCTATGGTTCAACCCTTAGTGAGAGTATGGTTGCTACTCTGCACATCAAAACATAAATTTTAACCACTTTAAAACAACATATTGTTCGAGTTCATCAAAGGATGATAGCACAAACAAAGTCTGATAGAAAAGATGTTACATTTGAAGTAGGAGATTGAGTCCTTTTGAAATTACAACCATATCGGCAAGTATCTCTAGCTCGTCGTCTTTCCCATAAGTTAGCCCCATGCTACTATGGTCCATATTAGGTGACAAAACAAATAGGACTCGTAGCCTATGAACTTTCCTTGTCGACATTTGCCTAAATCCATCCGATTTTTCATGTCTCCCTCTTGCGTCGATATTTTGGTGACCCCACGACCAAATATGTTATGTTACCTGTAATTTATACTGAAGAGAAAAACCAGACATGAGAGCCAAATGCTAGTGAAAGATATGCAAATGTTTTGGTTTCTGATAGAGTGAATAAAATAAACATTCACACACAGTTGAACTTAAGGAGCTGTTGGTGGACCAAGTTAGTGGGTCACAGACCCTACCACAAAACCAATCTCAACCCTTAGATGCAAAATTCATTTTCCACGTGTCTTTCGCTTCTTCCATCATATGACTATACAAAACAAATGTAGCAGCTTTGCGGGCTCACCACCTACCCACATTAGGATGTAACTAGCTTCATAGTACAATTTGAACTATGCATTACCCCTACCCAAACACGGTTCCTTCATACACCATTGGATCTTGGCTCTCACATGTCCCAAGCGGACACCTTGTGCAGCCCGCAGTAGGCCAAGCTGGCTCACAAACTTACTAGACAATATCGCTCTCTCACATGTCTCAGTCCCACAATAGAATAAATCTCTATTGTAGGTTCAAAACTCATCTATGGCACCCACTTCATCTGCACCATTTATTGTTTCTCCTTCCTGCCCAAGCCGCTCCAATTCTTCCATCTAGTGCTCCATCCATCAATAGCCCTAACCCGACTTCTATTCGGGTCTCCCAATGGGCTTTCTTCCTTCAAACAACCATACTTTGGGCCTTGAAAACAATGTGTCTCTTCATGGGATGGGCAATGGTAGGAGGCCCAAACATAATACTATTCAACCATGATGGTTGACCGATTACATAATACATTAGTAACCATTTTTCTAAGTGGTTTTCAGTATTATAACTTATCTTAATTTGAGTTTTATATTTTATCTAAGATCTGGAGTATATACAGTATGATAAAAAATAAAATACCTTTAAGGACATATGATCTCTGTTCTTTAATGGAGTATATACAGTAAAGGAAAATATTGACGTTTTGAACCATGTCAAGACAAGTATCCCACTACCTTGGAGTATATATTTTGGGTTTTTGGTTACCCGTAAATTTGCTGAGTATCCAAAGATCTACATATAGTATATCCAATAGATATTATAGGTATAAGACATGCCCAAATCCAAAAATAAAATAACATGATTATCTAAGCCTATTGTTATCCCTTGATGAGATGTATTTACACCGTTAATATATATTAATAGTTAGAATTATATAAATTTATTGAAAATGGATAATTTAGATTTGTATAAAAATTCACTTAATGATTCCTCATGAGAAGGAGATACAAATGGCATTTAAAAACTGAATTTACCAAAACTCCGGGACATGCAAAGCGCATAATGTGGTACAAAGAAGAAGAGTGACAGCCATAACTCACTGTTTTTTCTAAAATTTTCACAATTTACCCATAAAACTTTCTTAATTACCTTAACAAGAAAGCCATGAATGATGTAGTTATAACAACATGATTGAGTCATTTACGTAAAGCTACAACGTTGGTGCGCGCTATCTTGTGCTTCATGCATCGAACACGGGTGCATTTGCAAGTTGTTATGATCATATAAACATGTTTCTCTCTCCAATAAATAAATTTTGTGTATCCTTATCTGTAGTTATGATTTGCATATAATACATGACCATAATCTGGTTGTCTGCTTCTCTTGAAGGTCAAGATGATGGAGAACCGAAAGAGAAGAAGAAACAAATTTGGAGATTGATAACAACCAAAGTTTTGAAATTTTCTTATTGGGTTTTCAAAGAGGGTGGGGTTCCACTCATGGGAAATTGTTTTCGAGCTCATTCTAAGGTTGTTAGTTCTGTGTCCTCTCACCACAATTTCGTAGGTATGTCTTTGCATCCTCAACAATTTTTATATGTTTTTTGGCACAATGTTTCTGAAAACATTAGGAAATTATTTGATTTGTCTGAGCTTGGGATGAATAGATAAATGCATGTAAGTGTGAATTTTTGTATTGGATGTTATCCAAGCATATAGACGATTAAAATATGGAGAATGTTCTATGAAGCTAGTGTCTTAGAATTAAATATATATATATATAGTATTGGAAAGTGATTTATTTAATATCTTGAAAATCTAGAAGTTACAATTTCCAATATTAAGTTTCTTGAATCTTTAAACAATACTAGAGACAGAGTACTTATTAGTAGGAGCTATAAGTTATTTATTTATTTTGGGTTGTTTTTGGCCCATGATAAAATGGGATAGATATCTATGAGATGATTTTTGGAAAGATTTATTTATGGATGATTTTTAAACTGAGGAATTTTTTTTGAGAGTTATGTTCAGTTTTTTCTTTTTCCTTCATTCTCTTCCAAAAGTTAACTATCTCTTTATAAATTGACTTTTGAAAGGTAAGAAAAGAAAATGGAAGGTTACAAGGTCCTTTCATAAGTGTATTTCACAAGTTGGCTTTTGTGGCTTCCTTATCATTCATTCCCCTCCTAAAACATATCTCCTAAACTTTTCTTGACCATATGTTGCTACAATAGATGGTGACCGTTTCTTAATTTTTCATGTTTAAAATTTGCACAAGTACTAATTCAGAATCAGGGAAACAATATAATTAAATTAAATTCTGTAGGGCTACGAGTGGAAATGGGAAAGTGAAGTTGCACTAGTTATTTGAACAAACTTCAGTCATATTTTTTTTCATTCTTCCATTTTCCACCTTATTTTCGTTCCCATCAATCACTTAGTTAAATAAGGTGTTTCATACTTTATATAGGCAAATTTGATTCATTGAAAAATCTGTTTATAGAATTAGGAGATGTTACCACTTACCAGGAGATTGCATGAGTGAGTGCACTCAGTTAGGTATATTAGTACACATAATATACTATGTTGTTAATAAATGAAAACTATTTCCTATGACTCTATATTCCAGTGCAAACCATAATATTCCAATGAACATTTTGAAACCTGCTTACTACACTTACAAAAAAAGTAATTTCAAGTCTATTTATTTAAGTTTTCCTCTCTCTAATCTCTATAAAAGTGTATCAAGTGTCTGATATGTGTCATGGATACTTTTCCATCACCCTTCGCACACCAATCTTGATACGATAGACCCATGGGCAACTAACAGTCATTTTTTCAAGAAGTGAAGGGATAGTTGCTCAGTACCACTAGACTAGAGGGTCAAGCAGCCATTTCGTACCATATCAATTTTGTTAGTTTTTATAGGGATATCTAGATATCTTACACGCAGACTTGTTGAAGTCGTTCAACACACTATTGTACGTCAAACAGATTGCGGTACCACTCGAGGCATTTCTGTGATTACCCAGGATGGAATGATGACAAATTTTTTTTATTCAAACATTAATTGGTCGTGTATTAGCAGAGTATATATATATAGGTTTACGATGTATTGCCTTTGGGAATCAAGATATTGGGATTGGACTTCTCAATTGATTGATAATCTTTCAAACACAACCAATATCTATTCTAACTATATTATGGTACACCAAAGTCAACTTCCACTGATTTTGTGCTTATCTCTTAGAACAATAGGAAGATGTTTTGTATAAGAAAGTGATACCTAAGTTGGAATAGCAAGAGCTTTAGCAATCTCCTCCTCCCATTCCTTTTGATTTGATACTTGATAATGTTATTTTTTTTTTGTTGCTGCAGACTTCCAAGTCTTTCCCTGGTCTTAATTTCCTATGCATCCCGTTAGTAATTTTTTGTACATAATTTATCTCAAGATAACAGATAGATTGTCTCTTATGCTGTGTTTTTCTATCTTTGCAGATGCTGCTAAAGTTCCTGGTGCAAGCATCCATTCCTTAGGTCATTTAAGTCGAACCGTACTTGTATACAGCGGCGAAGGTAAACATGTGACTCTGCCTGCTCCAAGATCTGAAGGTGACATACTTTCCTCCCCACATCTAAAAGCCTTCACTTTCAAATACCTTAAGTACGCTACGAGAAACTTTCATCCAGATAGTCTAATAGGAGAAGGGGGATTTGGTAATGTCTACATCGGGCGGATTGATGGGCAATTCCTTGGAGCTGCAAGGCCTGGATCTGGAGTAATGGTAGCTGTGAAGAGGCTTAAAGCGGAAGGTTTTCAAGGGCATAAGGAGTGGCTGGTAGGTTGCACTTTATTACACTTAATTCTTGTGCTTTCAGTTTCATCGAATCAATTTCAGTCACATGATTCTGTATTTACAGTCCGAAGTCAATTATCTTGGACAACTTCATCATCCAAATCTTGTCAAACTTTACGGATACTGCTTAGATGGGGATAATCGGCTTCTAGTCTACGAGTACATGCCGAAAGGAAGCTTGGAGAAGCATCTATTTTGCAGTATGTTTGATGCTGTTCTTGTATTTAACAGTTTGTAAATAAATCAAGCTTTACAAATATATTTGGATATTTGTTCAAACTTTGGCATCAAATTGCACTAACACTGAAACTATTGCCTTCAGGGGGAGCACACCCACTTTCTTGGGCAACAAGGATCAAAGTTGCCATTGGTGCTGCACAAGGTCTCACCCTCTTGCATGACTCTAAGCAACAAGTTATCTACCGTGATTTCAAGGCTTCTAATATTCTATTAGATTCGGTATGTTGGATAATCTCTAGTAATTCCTATTGTTTTGTGGGCACTTTTGATGAAAATTACTTGTAAGCAATGAATGTTTGTGTAATCTTAATGATCGAAAGAAAACATATTGAAGGAATACAAACAAACAATAACAACCGAGCCTTAATTCTACTAGTTGAGATTGGTTACTTGAATCCTACTATGAATACAAAAGAATTGAAGGAATGTAACGAGAATATGAAAACAATTGTCAAAGCTCTCATCTTTGTATCCTTACACTTTTGGTTCCTTATTCATTTTTGTGGACATTTTATTTAGAATGAATCTCAATTTCAATGTGTTTTTGGTCAAATTCAGGAATTTAATGCAAAACTATCAGACTTTGGTCTGGCCAAAGCAGGGCCAACTGGAGATCGTTCTCATGTTTCTACTCAAGTTCTGGGCACCGAAGGCTATGCTGCTCCTGAATATATTGCTACAGGTTTGATTATTTGCTTACTTTTGTTGTCATTCGTTTTGTTCCATAAAAAGTTATGCTTTTATTAGCTTCCTTAAGTCTTAAAAGTTGTTTGCGTTCATTTACTCTCTATAATTGTGGGGTCTGAACTAGAGATCAATGTATTTTCACTCGGTATGAAAATGAATTTCCAGATAATTTTCAAAGATGATGCTTATGGCTTTGGTCTGCAATTTTTGCATGTGTTTATATCATTGGATGTTAGTATTTATCTTATCATTCTTAGTAACACTATAAGTGATTTGGTTCTTGTTTTTTATTTGTGTCATAAATACAACAATAAACACATAATACTCTATTATATGTCATGTTCATTGACAAAACATTCATGTCTAGATCTTTCCTAATCATTCTGTCTATGCCTTGGCCTCCTTCTTACTCTAGGAATTAGACTAATCTCAAACTTCTACTTGTATCCTCTACATATATCCAAACCATCTGAAGCGTGATTCTACCATCTTGTCTACAATAAAAACTATTTCAACTTTCTCCTTAATATGTTTGTTTTCACCTTTTCTCAATCACTGTAATTCATAACATTCCCTTTTCACCTTAACTTTGTGTTAGACACTTTTATCCCCTACCATGATTCTTTATCCAATGAGAAGATTAATTTAGTTTACTTATAGTTTCATATACAATTTCATAACATCTTCCTTTTGATGTCAGATCAATAGCATAATAATTTTTCTTGGATGCTATCCCCATGTAATCTTTGACGTGTGCAGGTCGGCTGACTACAAAGTGTGATGTCTATAGCTTTGGAGTTGTGCTACTGGAATTACTATCAGGGCGCCGTGCAGTCGATAAAACAAAACCTAGAGAGGAACAAAACCTAGTAGAATGGTCAAGACCCTATTTATGTGATAGGAGGAAGTTGCTCCGGATTATGGACACCAAGTTAGCAGGACAGTATCCCAAAAGGGCAGCTTATACAGCTGCAAATCTTGCATTACAATGCACTAGTGAGGCCAAAATCAGACCACAGATGTCTGAGGTTTTATCTACTTTAGAACTGCTGCCAACCATGACACACTCAATTTCAAGCAGCCCATGTAGATTGGAGAGGAAGTCGATTTCGAGCCCGATGAGAGACCGTTTGTCTATCTCTTATAGTCCCATGATAAATTCCCCTTTGAGAGATATATAATCATTGCTATTCTGTAACAGGAAGTCTGTGTCTTGTTATCCTAGGGAGACAAAGACAATTTAACTCTGCTGTATTTAACTATTTTCTCTTCAATTGGATACTGAAGTGTATGTAGATCTCCTTATTTTTCTGGGTCTTATTAGGTTCTAGCAACATGAGCTTAATTTTGTGGACATTCTTGTGATAGTTGTCTTTATAATTGTTCAGTGACTAGAATTTTAGTTTTAATAGCATGTTGATGATTCTGGCTTGAGCTATCAAAGTCTCTAGTTCTTCAACAAAATTAAAGGTTTATATGACTATTTTTTTTTTGTTGATGGAAAGAGGAGGAAAAGGTTCACAAAATTGCATGAACTAATTAGGTCACTTGAAAATGTAGGTTTTTTTTACCGACAAATGTTAGTATATTAAGTATATGTTGTGGATGATACTCGAACTCTTAATCTCCTTCGCTCCAACCCATCACACTAATCATCAAACCACCTTTTCTCCAACCCTTGAAAATGATAGGTTACCATCTACTATGTAATTATATATTGATTAGGCCGTTGAAATTATATTGCTAGATATCATACAATTTTGACATGTATTACTTAAAAAGGTTAAAATTGCAAATGAGATTTTCTTTATTGTGGACATTTTATCTCCATTCACTAACTCAACTTTATTGAAATTTTTTGTTCATTCACTCACTCAAACTTATTGTGGAATTTTTTTTGTCCACTCACTCAACCTACTTCATGGGTTTTTTCCTTGAGTTGTGTTTGGGTAATTATAATGAAATCGTTGTTTTGTCAACATAGTAACACTGATATAGTTATATTTTCTGGAATTTCATGGGTAATCTTTGTTTGTAATGGTTGATCAAGACTAGGAATGTTTTTTTCTTTCTAAAATGTGGGCATTTTGAAAAAGAGTGAAGTACATTGTAGATTGTGTAGTTTGTATATGCTATAGTCTCACTCTCTTGTTGTTTAGAAGCCATTCTTCAAAAGTTTTTCTGAAGATGTGGACATTTATGTGTACTAAAATGATAGATTTTTATAATAAAATAATTTTGATATAAGGTTTTTCATCTCTTTTTTCATAACACCCAATGGGTCTGCCTTGACCGCCAAATGTGCTTCTATGTGGAGGAGGAAGGGTTGGAGTGTTGATCTACCTGCTGAATCTTGCAAGGAGCCGAATTTGGACTGCCTCAATGGGTACATGATAAAGACAGTTTAACATTCAAGTAAATATGAGTAAAGATATGTAGAGAGAATATAATAAGAGTGTATGGATGGAAGAGTATAAGTGAGAGTGTAATTGTAAACTTCTTTATGAGGGGACTCCTCTATTTATAAAGAGGTTGAGTATGACATAGTCCATAATGACATGATTTAATCATGATAAGTCATCATGTCAAGTCTGCCCAGACTGGTGTGAGCGATTTTATACTTTTCGAGCAACCCTATTATGTTTGTGCTATGGCTAGCATAATGCCTTACCCAATGTTGGTCATGTTATTGCATGTCCGGACTATTGTAGTTGTATATTAGGCATGTCCTTGCCACGTGGTAAAGGGTAGCTCACGATGTTTAGGTGGCGTGTTCAGCTCTATAGCAATGTTTGTGTTGTTCAAGTGACGTGTCAGTTCTATACTAGAGATCTATGGTTTTTCAGGTACTGACTAAGCTATGTCTTATCAATGTCGTCATTTCATTCAGTTAGGCATGTCATCCATTCATGATCGACAACCATGTAGGTCGGAGCTTATTAACCCACAAATGGATAGTGGCCCTTTGAGTTGGTTAGTGTTTGATTGGTCTGGATACTTGGGTGGAATATAATTAATGTAATCAAATTGTTTATAATTCCATGAAATGATTTTCTGTTGGAATTTGTGGAAAGAATGATGATTTGAAGTGAAATGAAAAAACTCACTAGTCCCACTTTGCTTGGAGGATGAAAGTTGAAAGGCTTTATAAGCCTTAAGTTGCGGCCCAACATTCTTTTTAATAAAATATTTATTTATTAATTAATGTATTTAATTTTTTGGGGCCTTTTGGGCTTGGACCGTGTGTTGACCAAGTCAACACACACACATGCATCAAGGAAAGAGCCGTTGGAGGAGATCTCGGCCATTATGATAGAGTCGTTGGTAATAGAGCCGTTGGTGAAAGAACCGTTGGAGGCCTCAGGTTATAATTAGAGGTCTTCTTCCCTTATTATAATTGTACCAAGTTGAAGGCGTTTACCTCTCAACTTCTCTTTCTCCCCTTTATATTCCGACATCGCATTTCCGACAACATTCTCCCTCCTTCTTTTTGTGACACTTGAGAAAACTGAAGTGGCAGTCAGTATTGTGGAAAAAGATTGGCACGGGTAGCCCTACTGTGCGAATTCGAGAATTGACACTGGTAGCGATATTGTGGGTGTATTCAAGAGCGATTCTTACAGTGCAGTAAGAAATCGTATAATAGAGAACGTGACTGTTCTATCCTGGGGATGACGTAGTTGATAGTTTGTTTGCATGATTTTAGCAGTATCATGAGAAGTCTTAAAGAGAGCGACTTGGTCGTGACTCAGCCAATAATGATTATTTCATGCCCTTTAAAATTGTTGCGAGTTACGGTAAAAACAATTTCTCAGAAACCTCTGTCATTGAATTGAACTTATATATCATTACATTTAACCACCACAGAATTAGATTGTAATGTAATCTTTGCTGAGTTACAAAACAAAAACGATTAAAGAAGAACAGCACAACAAAGAGATAAAACGAAAAAATAGTGGTTTCTTCACACTTTCATACTACACAAATCAGATCTAAATATTCCCAATTCTTAGATCCAAATTTGCTCTTCAATTTCCTATTTTTAATTTAATTTTAGTTCTGCAGTTAGCTTTTACAATGATCAAATGGCATGTTAATTGTCTTTTATGAGTGAATAATTGTTCTCGTACCATGGATTTGATCTCTACCTCATCACTCTCGACCTTGTCATCGCTTCATAGATTTATTTTCTTCTTAATGAATACTTATGTAGTTTCCTTATCTTGGTCAAAATCAAGGCACTAATTTTCTCTCGACTGAACAATTAGATATATGGTTTTCCATCTTTTTTCATAATGCCCAATGGGTCACCCGCCTTAACCGCCAATTTTCATTATTAGTTAATGGACACAACTTTAATTTTTTGTCTGCTTCACAACTTTAATTTCTAATTTAGGTTGGGTTCTTCCTAACCATGTTTCTAATGGGTTAGGGGCAGGTTCAGAATAGGGTATCAACTGTATCAAACCCGAATTAAATCCAAAAGTTGATACTGGATAAAACCCAAACACGAACGTGGTCACAACGAGTTTTTCTCGTTAAATTCGGGTTAAGTTTGGATGGGTACTACCAAATTTAGTTTTCATTGTCATCCCTAGAATGTAGGAGCCCAAAAAATGAGGAAGAAAATGGATGTGAGTAATAAAGGTTAATTTTAGAAATAAATGTGTAAAGTTATTAAAACATGGGTGTGAGTAGTCATAATTAGGGTGTAAATAGAATTGACATATAATCAATATTTTGTCTATAATTATTGAAATATTGTGATTTACTCTATTTACTAGAGAAAATCAGGACTCATTCGCTTCACCATAACTTTATTGATATTTCATTTCATAACTTTGAAAAAATAACTTAAAATTGATAGCTACGAGTCCTCTTTAAAAATTAGATATGAGAACATGATGCATTTCACCTTATATTACAAAACCAATTATCAGCCACCCATGATAAATAAAGTAAATAACTATTAACCTTTTGCTATAAGCGGAAAACGATGACTTGCACAATTTAAAACCATGTAATTTAAAATGTATGGGTACTAGTGTTTTGCGCTTAAATTGTGGCCTCACAATTAGTGACGGAGATTTTGATTTCTGGCTATGCCAATGCATTTAAATTGAGGTTGGCATGCCACTTGCTTAAGCAATTTTAAGTTTGCAAATCTTTGTAGGCTTTGGAGCATCATTAAGAATTGAGACACCATCTTTCAGGTTCTATGTTTTTTTGTGTTTAGTTTAAACTTCCTCTTCCACCATTACTTATACATTGCTGTTTTTAGAAAGTCATTTTTTGAAATGAATCCTTCAACCTTTTGTTTCTTTATTACAGAATAGATTCATATATCACGCAAACCTAATATTATATCCCATCATTTTCGTAAGAGAAAAAATGTATATAGTCATTTCAATTATTATTAATATCTTAAAATAAATAAAAGAATTCAAATAATTGACTGACAATATATAAATTTTTACATTATCAGTAAATAGATATTACAGTTTTGTATTGATACATTTAGTTTTAGTTATGGGGCAAAGACTATAATTGTGGTGGCTCCTTATGGGATTCGTGTAATATATATAATATATAAATAAATGATTGAGTTAATAACAATTAATATGTTATGAAGAGAAAAATGTATCTATTAATAATGTATAAGTTTTATATACTGTTATTGTATTATCCATCATTTATATTTAATTATTATTAACTTTTAAAAAAAGTAATCTAAATAAATGATGAATAATGTAATGAGTATGTATAATTTTTTACACTAACAATGTATAAATATTATTCTCATTTCAGAAATAATAATAATTGATATGGATTAGACTAAGAATTAGATGTACCAAAAAGACTATTGATTGTTATTTGATAGTCAATCTGAAAAGATGAGTACATATAACTTTTTATAAGTGATTATATGATCATTAATTAACTAATTGTTTATTTAATCTCTTCCATATAAAATAGTATGACACCTAAATTTATCACATAATTATTACAAGACATTATCTTCATATACATTTTTATCTTAATGGAATGGGAGAGTACTCTCGACAGTAAGTTAGCATGTCAAATTTAATCAAGGAAACTGTTGTGCACATGTAATGAAGGACAAAATTTTGATGTCCTTAAATTTTAGTGTCACATTTGTTTCTATATCTGTGTAGTTATGAAAGATAAAAACTAAGTGGGTTATATTAATTGTTTCATTTACTGTAAGGGAAAGTTTTCTTTGTATGTTGCTCAAATGGAATTCTTTAATGAATGGCAAATTATATAAATAAATTGTATACCTAAAGTTATAGTAAAATGTAGCACTATATC
Source organism: Lupinus angustifolius (assembly GCF_001865875.1). Lineage (NCBI taxonomy): Eukaryota > Viridiplantae > Streptophyta > Magnoliopsida > Fabales > Fabaceae > Lupinus > Lupinus angustifolius. The sequence goes on along the minus strand of NW_017721771.1, from coordinate 53,077 downwards.
GAATGGTTTCTAATTACTTTTAACATTTATGTTGGCTACCTTTCAGAAGCATAAGAAAACTTTACTATAATCCTTAGTAATAATATGGGAGGAACTGGTGAAAACGATAAACATGAGGATGAAATTGAGAAGAAGGATAAGAAGGACAAGAAGGAAGAGAAAGACGAGGAAGGTGGTGGAAAAGAAGCAGAGAAATCTAAGGATAAGAAAAAGAAGAAAGAGAAGGATGGCAAAGAGAAGAAGAATCCTGAAGATAAGACGGATCCTGCAAAACTGAAGCTAAAGCTTGAAAAATTAGACACCAAAATGCAGGCACTGGTGGCTAAGAGAGAAGAAATATTGAAGCTGCTTGAAGAAGCTGAAAGAGGTGCAGCAAATCCAAGTGAAGCTACTCATCCCCTAGCTGCTTGAAGAAGAAATATTAACCTTTGTTTATACTCTATATTTATACCATAATTGTGGATATGATGTGTATCGAATTTTGCCATTGTTAGATTCTTTGCTTTTGTAATTTTTTTAATCAAATAATTTCAATGAAATACAAATAAGAGTAATTACTCATTTCAGTCTTTTATGTTTTTTGACCTTACCAACTTAGTCCATATCAATTTTAATTTACTGATTTAGTCTCCAACATTTTCAACGTGTAACCACATTAGTCATTTTGTCTATACATGCTAGTTATTGTTAATGGAATTGCTTATGTATGTTGTTAACTGCTGACATGACTATATGTGTTCTATCCATGCTAGTGATTTTGACACGTCACTAGACGACATGTCTTTTTTTGTGTTTTTATTTTTAAAAATTACAGTCCTTTGTTAAAATGATGTCGTTTTGGGTTTCTTTACCAATCTTGAAGTCTTCAATCTTCCATAAGCTTTAACAAAAATCCCTAACCCTTTCGTTCTTTTCAGTGCTAGATCTCCATACCCATGGAAGATGAAAACCTATGGCGATATGAGCACTTATAAGAGTCCTAATCTAAGCACACATTGTAGCTCCACTATGGCTAATAGGGCGTAGTGTATAAAGTTTCCTCCTCAAATATGCCACTATAATAGGATTGTTGTCTACATATCAAAAACTCTAAAGGACCCAAAGAGATAGTTCTATCTTTGTCCATATTTCAAGGTTATCACTGTCCGTATTTCTAGGTTTACTCATTTTGTCCCATACCTTTGTGACATTTTGACTATTTTGTATGAGAGAAATAAATATTATTCGAATTTTTAATGTTGATTGAAGATTGGGAAAGAATTAAACTAGTGAAGCAAGAACATGTGATGGACAACGCAATGGACAAGGAGGAGTTTTAAGATAATGTGAATGAAATTTAACTTATGATGAATGAACATATCAAATGGTCTAGAAAAGTTGTGGTTGCAGCTGCTATACTTTGTGTTATATTTGATGTTATTGTTATATGGATTTATGTTTCAAATTAGAAAGTGTTTAAAGATGATGTTGTTTAAGTCATGTGTATGTATTGAACATTGATTATGAATGAAATTATATCATGTTAGTATTGTATGTTGCTAGTGTGGGCAAAATGCATACAAAACAAATACAAAAATTAACTTTTGACATAATGTATAAAGCAAATTTGAAGACATCATAATATATAGATCAAATTGTATCAATTAAAGGGTGGACCAAATTAAAAGATTTAAATAATATAACAAATGAACCATGAATGACTACCAAATTACATTTGTTCCATGAAAACAAAAAAATGTTCAACATAATAAAATGTGAAGAAGATCTTGCTCCTGACCTTGACATAGTTTTCATGAAGACACCAAGATCACCAAAAAGAGAAAAAGGAAGAAAAATTTGAAGACATAGAAGATCAAACTTCAAAAATATAAGTTTTTAAGTCTTCTATTTAGATACTTCTATCCTTAATCTTTTATATATCTAGTAGAAATGACCATAAGTTGAAATACAATTTTTAAAATAAATTAGAAACTCTTAGTCAAAAGAATTCAATTTTCAAAATGTTTAGAAATGAGTTACTTGACCTGCATAACAGGTTAGTGGACCTGAGTTGCAGGTTACTTGAATTGTGTGACACTAAGTAACAGGTTACTAGGACTGAGTAACATGTTACCAAACTGAGTAATGAGTGTGAAGAAGATCTTTGCTCCTGAACTTGGTAAGGTTTTGATGAAGACACCAAAATCACCAAAAAGAAGAAAAGGAAGAATACTTATGAAGACAAAGAAGATTAAAGCTTCAAGAAAATTAGATTAAGTCTCTATAGATACTTCTATCCTCAAAGTAGTAATGCTCAAACTATTTTTAAAGAATAATGAAACACTTTAAAAATACTTAAAACATTTTTTGAAATGATGTGTAACGGGTTACTTCCTTCAAGTAACAAGTTACATGTGAGAGAAAAACAGTTATCCAACTTAACACTGTTCAGAGTAATCCATTACTGCCTTTGAGTAACAGATTACCAGTTTTACAAAAGTTGAGGAACCGATTACCCAAATGGTGTAATCGATTACTCTAATTCGTTTTTAAATAAATAGTGGACAATGAGTTTGGGTAATCGATTACCCATTATCAGTAATCGATTACTGAAGGCTGTTGCATGAGATTTCAGAATGAAATGTTTTCACTCCAAATGAAATCTCTTCACTGCAAACAACTCCTACACTTTCAGAAAGACACCATGGGTGTTTGAAAATTCTATATAAAGACTCTAACTCTCACAACATAAAGACAGAACTTTTATACAACTCTCATACGACTCTGAAAAATTCTCTCACTATTTTTCTGCACTTTTGCACTAAGTTCTTAAACTTTCAAAAGAGAATTTTTCTGAGTTACTTGAAGTAATTGTTTCAAAGTTTTACAAATCTATTGAGCATTATTACTAAGTATAAAAGGAGAGTTGATTGGATTGCAAATGTTATAATATTTCATACTTGTAAAGGCAATCCAAAGCCATCACTGAAATTCTTCATTCATTGCAACAAACTTTCTTTCACATGGTGTGAATAGAAAGGGGATAGAGTAACTTGGAAAAGTGTTTTCCAAGGGTATAAATATTAGTGGAGTGGGTAACGTACTTAGAGATCTCGGGGTGAGACTTTGTAATTACTACTCATAATATTTAGTGGAAAATCTCTTGTGTTGCAAGAGTACTGGACGTAGCCTTCGGTGGACAAGAAGGTGAACCAATATAAAATCTTTGTGTACTTTTCTTTCCATTTCCTCTTTAATTTATTCTTGTTTATTTTTCTGCAATATTATCCACTGCACATTAACTCGTACATTTTGCAGAAAAAGTTACAACAATTTTAAGTCAACTAATTCACCCCCCTCTTAGTTGCAATCTTGTTCTTACAATTAGTTACCTAACAAAAATTACACAAAGTAATCGATTACTCTGAGGAGTAACCGATTTCTAAGTTGGACATAATGGTTGGGTAATCAGTTACGACCTATAATAATCGGTTACAAAGAGTTGTTGGATCAAATTTTCAAATCCAAACTGAACAACTTTCATCCAAAACGAATGGGTTTCATTCCAATCAAGGTCTACCTTCTCATAATGATGACCAGTTGGAAGCATATTTAAAGGTCTTGAAACATCCATTTCGTGCCACCATTCTTTCATACAATTTGCACAACTTTCACATATAATTTTATGCACTTTGTTCATTCAACTTGAGTTTTAACTTTTTGATTTTTCTGAAGTTGCACAAAAGTGTTTTATCTAAAGTTTTCCTAACTTAAACACTAAAGAGCATTGTGTACTTAGAATAGAAAGAATCTATGGATTTCAAGATATAGAATTGTTATATCTTGTAAGATAATCCTTGCACTAGCAAATTCTTCATTTATCTTGTAATTAATTTTCACCATAGGGTGTGGTGGAAATGGGAAGAGTATTTGCTTAGAATTGATTTTATTCTAAGTGGTGAGTTATTTGGAGTGTGTAATGTATTAGTAGTCTCGGGGAGAGATTTGTAATTACAACTCAAAATATCAGTGGAAAAATATCTATGCTGCAAGAATACTGGACGTAGCGTTCGGTGGACAAGAATGTGAACCAGTATAAAAACTATTGTGTACTTTCTCTCTTTCCATTACTCTCTTTATTTTCAGATTCTACACTTGGTTATTTTTTTGCATCTTTTCCGCTGCAATATACTCTAACAAAAAAATAGGAGAAAAGTTTACCCTTGTCTAGAAAATTAATTCATCCCCCTCTTAGTTGTCATTGTATTCTTACATAAAAGACTTCATCAAACTAAAAGACATCAAATGAGATGGATCATTTCTTCTTTGCACCTTTTCTTGTGATGCTTGGTGGCCTAAACTTTGAAGGATGTGTTTTTGGGATTGCATCTAGTTCTGGTATAAAAGTTGGTTATAGTATTACAAGTGGTTCTTCTAGTATGACAATTGGTTTTGTGTTATCAAATTCAAACTGAAAGAAATAGAACAAAATATTTTAGTTCCTAAACATTATATTATATCCCTACTTAGTCCTCAGTTTTGATATTTACCGGCATCATTGGGTATCTAACAATACGTACATTTACAGGTTATGTGTTAGTTGCTATTTTAGATTAACCAACATAACTTTCCTGTAAACAACATGCATGTATTTAACAAATATTTAAAATGATGCAAAATAATTTAAATGTATACTTTTTTGTAAATTACTTGTGTTTGAAGTAAGTCAATCTGCATCTATTGTAGCCGTGATTCATTCTTCTTAAGCTTCTTCCTCATTGTTCTTGGATCTTTACAAGTTTTGACATAATGTCCTTGATAATTACATTTTTGGCATGTTGACTTCCATGATCTTTGCATTTTTCTGAGCCATTAGGTGCAGCTTCTGAGTTAACATCTCATCTCCTCTATTTCTTTAGTCTTCCAATTGATCTCTCCAACTTTGGTAGATCAAGTCTTAGATTTTGATTTTGACAAACCCAAATCTGCTTATTGTTGAGTGGGTTAATGACATATGAGTAACTCACATTGAAAAAAATCTAATGTCACCCAGTGATGTGCATAGTCTTCTAGATCGTCATAGTTGAATGCATTTGTTGCAAATGAATGTCCACAAGGTAGTTGATAAATGCCAATAATACCTAATTTTCATACACTTTTCATGACACTTATCATATGTAATTCATGCAAAACCAACTCAATTCAACACTTTTTAGATAAATTGTCATAGTTTGATTGTATATTTTGTCCATCTCTTTTCCAAATCTTTATGTGAAGTTTTTTAGAAAAAATCAAAGAGAAGAAAAATTCAGAAAATAGTCAAGCAATGAGGTTTTCACATAAGGCACTTTTGATGCACGCATTGTAAGCTAAGTGTTTGGCCAAAACATGGACCAAACACATGAAGTTGCTCACTAAGAAGTCTAACGTGGACAAGCAGGACCACCCAACTGACCTGACACCAACTTGACTCAGGTAGACACAAGCATGGCAAAGTCAAACTCATGCCTGGCATAAGCCAACCTACTGAAGTAGGAAGCTCAGCATGCTCCTGGACTACCCAGACTAGAACCACACACCTGGCCAGAGCACGACAAGCTGCTCAAGCAGGCAGCTAAGTGGTGACACCTAAGCAGCCAGGCGGGCTAGACCCAGTAAGTGGTCAACTTGACTTGGCCACCAAGCAATGATGGCATCATGCATGACCTCACTTGACAAGGCATATGAGCACTGTTTCAGAATACCAAAATAGTCTCGTCAAGTAGCTCGCAAGTAGCTTTGGTGAGTAAACAACAAGCAGTTGACTAAGCTTCTTGGCCAAGGACCAAACCCATGCTGAAGGGTTTGGTGCTACTGGCGTGGACCAAGAGGGCCAGGTAGTGACCTGATTGCCTATAAATAGAGGCCCTCTTCCATCATTCAAAAGACATTTCATTCTTCACTTCTTCTCTCCAAAACACTTACTTCTCTATAGAATTCTTATACTTCGGGGCCACAGTTCCAAGCTAGTTCTTAGGTAAATTTTGTAATTTTCTCTTAGAATTCAAGAGGAGAAAGGACTTGGCAAATGTGATGCAAAAGTTAATTTTGTAATGTCATTTGGTTCCAAAAGCATCTCATCCTTGGATAGATGGCTAATGCTCCTAGACATGGATTTGGATTATGATGTAATGTTATTTCTTTTCTTCATTTGTATCAACTTTTGATTTCAATATATTCAAGTGATTACTTTTGGTTAGTTTTGATTCTTAAAGAAGTTCTTCATGCAATTTTAGCTTGATCACCTAAAACTTGATTTAAAAATCCAAAATGCTTCTTCTTAAGGTATTGACAAGTGAACTAAAAAGTATAACCTACACATTAGTTCACTTGCCATATCAAAGCATCTATTTTAAGCAATTTATGTTCAAGGCTAAATAAAGTTAATAGAGCCTGATGAAGTAGGGTGTGACAACCTACTCCAACGAGTGACAGTTAATTATTATTTAGAGTATTACATAAGGTTTGAAAATCATCTTTCCATATTAGGACACTTGATGGGGATTAAGACTTGGTGTTTGGAATTAACCAAATTATAACACATAACTTGACTTATGTTTTCAAAATCATTTGAGTCTAGAAATAATTCCATATTTCAAACCAATTTTCTCCTCAAGAATTTGTAAATATTAGTTTATGTTTCTTTGTTAACTTATGCAACATAACACAAAAATCATCAAAAGGTTGTTAATCATTATTTTTGCTATAATATGCCTATATGATTTTCTTCTATTAATGCAATTCTTTTTGGATCGACATAACTCTATATTATACTACAATTGAATCTTGAAAGAGATGCAAGTGTAAAATTGTAAAGTGTTAACTTATAATATGCAATTCATGGTTTGGAACTTTGTACATAGGAATAATATGCAAAAAGTGCAATTCAATCAATGAATTGTTACTTAGAAAATAAAAGAGCGATGAATAATAAATCTAACTGCTAACATTTATTTTATATCATTTACATTCCGCAACTAACATTTACTTTCTGTCATTTATTTTCCGCAACTAACATTTAATTTCTGTCATTTACTTTTTCGCAACTAACATTTATTTATTGTTTTATTATTTATACCAACCATTCAAAAGAAATGGTATGGTTAACTACTAACTTTATTCTTTTGTTCATTTTATTCTTTGATTTCAACATTTCGTAAGAAATGATATGACTAACTTAATGAAATGAGACTGACCTTCATGGTATGGTTAAAAGAACCCGAAAAAGGAGTAAATAAATAAAGTCACTTGCAAGGGAACCCGAATTAACCTTTTAATAAAATGAAACATTTATTGTTGAGAGGGAAATTGGTTGTCCTGAATTTGGCTTTCAACAGTAACAAAATGAGTTGTCCTTCTTGACATGTGCATATCTGGTTTGTCAAATTGATCCCTAACTTCAATGACCTATATTTAACCTTGTATGTATGACTATCAACATTTTCAGTCCACCTAAAACTATCAAGTTTAATTTTCTTCAACCTTCTCTATTGGACAAGTAACAACTTCTTCTCTCCAGCATGGTTAACATAATCTTATCCCGATATTCAACAATTTTGGCTTTTCAGACATCACAGATATTGTTGATGATATTGTCCATTTTGGCTAATGATTATAATATGTTTTTACCCATGAGTTAGGCTCAAGATTGTTGAAATAAGTTCATACCGTTAAATGCTTCCCTTTCAACTTTGTCATACTAGCGTTGTATTCACCAACAATGGTGCATTTGGCTAGTTCTTACACTATACCTCTCAACTCCTTGTCCTTAAGACATTTTATGAAGTTTTTTAAAATATGCAACACACAATTTATATGATGCGCATGTGGCATAACCCTAGAAATGGCATATTCCAATTCCTTCTGTTGGTCTGAAACAAAGTTCCAGCCATAGATGTCCTATGAAACCAGAGCCTATTCAAGAAGTGCTAACATCATTTCCAGTTGTCTTTGGTCTCCAAATCTACCACAACATAAACAACCATATAAAATTTAATATAAGCATCCTGTCCAGCAACAAACAAGAGTTGTCCTTCATATTTCCCTTTCAAAAAACAACCATAAAATCCAATCGTTAGTCTACACCCATTCCCGAATATTTCTTTAAAAGCATCTAGACATATAAATAGTATGTTTAAATAGAGGTGGTAAATTAGAAATAGGGTGCATTTCCATTTTAACAGTTGATCCATTGTTTGCCTTGTATAATCTGACAATTGAATATACTATTTCTTCTCCTATCTTTAAATTGCCTCCCTAGCAAGCTTCAAGGATTTTTTGATTTTTTCTTCTCCAAATGATGTTTTAAATCCTCCTTCATCAAACTTATAGCTTGAATTGTTTTTAAAATCTAGTCGTGTCACGAATCTTGACTCCTATTTTTTTTTGCAACTGAATCACTGCTTGCTGAATGTTCTAAAATGTTCCACAACATGTATGTTCTAGGTTAAATGTTTTCAGTTGGTAAGAATTCAACTTAGTGTCTCATGCGCAGTATTCTAGCCAAGCACAATTTGTATTTTCACACACTACCTTTGCCATCCTTATATCTTTCTTCTTCCACTTGATTTCTCTACCAAGAAACATGTTAAAGTCCTTCGCTGTATTTTTAAACAATATGAGGTTGGCAAACTCCATTCTAATCTCAAAATACACATGTCTAAAAACAACATGTTCATTGAAAATGGAGTATGCACTGGAAGCATTTCCTTCATCATCAGAAGAAAAAGAGTATGCATATATTCAATATTTGATGCATATCCATATTCCTCAAAAGATGCTCCAGATTTATGTCCTTCATCTAGTGTAATCTTCTTCCTTAGAGTTGTATCCTTTTTCCTTAGAGTTGTAGACTTTTTATTAGGTGTTGTATCTTTTTTCTTTGGGGTTGTATCCTTTTTCTTTGGTGTTGGCTTCTTCTTTTTGGTTGATATTTATGTAGAAGATCTTGCTCCTAACATTGACTAGGTTTTGATGAAGACAACAATATCAACAAAAAGAAGGAAAAAAATGGTTGAAGACTTTAAGACTTAGAAGCATGATCATCATGTGAACAAGACTTTTAGCTTTCTAAGTTAGGTATTTCTATCCAAATATCTTTATTTAAAGTAATGTTTAAATGCTCTTAAGAATTTTTTTGAAAAAGTTAACATAGTTGAAAAATGATTTCAAAATGTTGAAAGTAGTTTCAAAAGGTCGAGTAACATATTACTCGAACTGAGTAACATGTTACTGGGATAGAGTAACTAATGACCCAAGCACTGTAACATGTGACTAAGCAAAAATAAGGTAGAGTAACCAATTACTCAATCGACTAACTAATTACTTATTGGACAGAAGCTTTAGGTAACTGGTTACACTATACAAGTAATCAATTACTCATAGTTGTTATAACAATTTTCTTATTCAAATTGAAACATGATCCAAAACAAATCAATGCCTATCTTATCAACTTATACCTCATGGAATTAGTATGTTTTCCTAGTTGGAAGTCTATCTAAAGAGCTTTGACATTCATATTTGTACAACAACTTTCATCAATCAGTCATATAACATTTTACACACATTTTGAAAACAATTCAAGCAAAATTTCCGATTTTCTGAAAAATTGTCTAAGTGATTTCATACCAAGGTTTTATGAACTTAAATTTCATTTGGAAATACTAGAGAATTTGTGTATTAATTAGAGTGATTCACTTGCAAGAATTGAAAACTTAAGTATTACAATTTATAACAATCCTTAGCCCCATATACAAAGTTCTTCATCTATCAAAATTCTGTAACTTCACCATATGGTGTGTGTGAAGAAAAGAGTGATAATTTAGAAGTGGTGTACTTATAAATTGGTGAGATTGGTGAGTGATAAACTGATACAAAGTCCCAGTGTAAGATTTGTAAAGATTAACATTCATTACATTGTCAAATCTCTTGTCGTTTGCAAGAGAACTTGATCTAGCCTTCGGTGGATAGAAAGTGAACCATGATACATTAATGTTATCTCTTTTCCCTTACTCTTTCATATTCAACACTTGATTTTTGATAACTTAGTCTTATGTTGCATATTTGATTCATACATTTTTAAAAGTTTCAAATATATGTATAAAGTTGTCGAAAAACCAGAAAACTAATTCACCCCTCTTAGTTTGACATCTAAACTTACAATTGGAACTAAAGCAATGGTTGAGTAAATTAGTCCTTAGATCCTAACTTTCTAAGATGACCTCTAAGTCCTTTATAGGAGAAGGTTCCAACATAAATCGTCACTAAAGATTTGTTGGAGAATGCTACATTTTTGGAAAATCCGTATGATAATCTTTTTAAAATCTTGAGATTTTGATATATGGAACGCAATAGAAGATGGTGCATATGTTTCAAGCATATTTATAAATGGTGTTATGGAACCCAAACCAAAAGGTCTGAATTGATGAGGACCAAAATAAAGTCCATTATGATCTTAAAGTCAAACACATTCTGACCTCTACATAAGGCACAACCAAGTTTTTTAGAATATTAATTTGCAAATTCGCTAAGGAAATGTGGGATAATCTTGAAACAACTCATGAATGGACTGAAGAAGTCAAGAGGTCAAGACTCAATACTCTATCACAAGAGTATGAGATGTTCAACATGAAGCCATGAAAGAAAATTCATGATCTCCAAAAGAGATTTAACCAATCACCTTATACATCTAGAAAAAGTCCTATCCAATAATGATTGTCATCTTAAAGTCCTTAGGTCTTTAACTAGAACATGGCCACCAAAGGCAATAACCATATATGAAAATAAGAGTCATTCAAAAATGTCACTGGCTGCTTTTTTGGTAAATTGTAGGAACATGAGTTAGAACTAAGCTAACTTGAATAGCAAGAAGAACAAGAGAAGGAACGCAAAACATATCCTTAAAGGAAAAGGCGGATTCATGTAGGGCTGAAAATGATCCGAATCGAGTCGAACTAGAGCTCAACTCAGTTCAGCTTGATAAGGATTTGCTTAGCTAAAAACTCGACTCGAGTTCAATATGAGTTTTTTTTAACTCGAGTTTGGCTCGGTTAAAGTTCACAAATTACCAGGCTCGGTTAAACTTCCCGAACTATTAGGATTAGCTCGAATCATTCTTTTTTACTACTTAAATAATTGATTCATTGAAAAAAAATACTAAACAAGGCTACATATATAAATATAACCTTGTTTATATATATAGTAACAATAAACATAAAAAACAATGCATGTGTCATGATCTAATAACAGTAAACATAAAACATAGTTTATATATATATATATATATATATCAAGTCAGCTCATGAACCTAACGATTCGAATTACATCCAGCTCAAGTTCGACTCGTTTATTTAACGTGCTCAAGTTCTAGAAGTTCGCCTCATTTGGTTCATAAACCAAGTTTGTCGACTTAAATAACGAATCGAGATTCAAATAAATATCGAGTTGGTTCAGTTCATTGCAAGACCAAGATTCGTGTGACACATGTAGAGAAGAGTCGGATGGGGATGGAGTGAAATGGAAGACACGAACCTGTTAGTAAAGAAGTAACAAGTTTCTCAAGAGAAACAAAGGCGCCAAGGCTGACCCAAGTAAGAGATTCATAAGAAGCTATGAAGTATCAACATGAAGAAAGAACTTCACCTTCTTTGAATGCAGAAAGCCTAGTCACACCAAAGTGGACAGCCCTACTCTAAAGAAGAATAACTTTAAGGAAAATAAAAAAAGAAGACAAAAAGGAGAACCTACAGAACATGGAAGGATAATAACACTAGTTCAAACTCTGAACAAGAGAACGAGGAACAAACACACTTTTCAGTGATGACATCTCACTGATGGGAAATTCAACATAATGATAAGGAAATTTCTAATAGAGTATATGTAGCGAATAATAATTTCCCCAACTTGCTAGAATCTATGAGGAACAATAACAAATAATGCAATAACTAAGAACACACAAGGGACACCGAAATTTTAACATGGAAAACATTCCCAATGCGAGAAGTAAAAATCACGGGCACAAGTAGTCAATCAAGCTCCACTATGATCAAAATATGAATACAAGAGTGTCTCCAAAATACAGCACAAAACGTGCTCAACAATACAGCATATAATAGAGCAACAAGCTTGAAAATGAGAACACAGAGTTGTAGCAAACACCAGAATAACAATCACGGTTTTGGCTCGTTTTCTACCACCTCAGATGACTTCTCATCGATCTAACCGTTCAGAATGAAGTACTAGAAGCTATGAACCCACTGTCCAAATTTCATCCCGATCCATTGGTGAACAAAGACACAATCGCAAATCTCCCACAACTTCTATGAGTTCCTACAGGTTGAGTTCTTTCAACTTCTCTCTCACTTTTCTATTGCCTCTTTTTGCCTACTCTGACTTCACACCCTTGCCTCATCTGACCCCTATCAATTAGGTTATGTGGGAAAAGTGGGCTTTTCCCAATTGGGTTTTTCTCCACATAGGAAGGGAGCCCAAGCCCAACAAATCTCTCTCACAACTATGTGGACAGAATCGCCAAACCGACGATCTCACAACAAGTTTCAAACTTCCACCTTGTTAAGGCCTTAGTCATCATATCAGCATCATTATCATCTGTATGAACCTTAGCCAATTCCAACAACCTAGCATCCAAAACATCCCGTATCTAATGATACCTCACATCAATGTGTTTGGACCTAACAGGAAAAGTTGAATTCTTCCCAAGATGCATTGCACTTTGACTATCACAAAATAACAAGTATTTGTCTTGGACCAAACCAAGATCCTGCAATAATTTCTTCACCCAAAGCAACTCCTTGCATGCTTCTATAATGGCAATGAACTCTGCCTCAGTAGTGGACAATGAAACGCACTTTTGCAACCTAGATTGTCATGCTACAACTCCCCTTGCAAACTTAATCAAGTAACTTGAAGTGGACTTTCTGGAATCAATGTCTCCAGCCATATCAGAATCAATATAGCCCACAAGATTAGGTTTATCACCTCCAAAAAAAATCCTCAAAGTAGTAGTACCACAAAGATACCTCAAAATCCATTTCACAACATTCCAATGCTCTCTACCTGGATTTGACAGAAATCTACTAACTGTATCAACAACATATGCAATCTTTGGTCTTGTACACACCATTGCATACATCAAACTTCCCACAGTAGATGCATAAGGAACTCGTTGCATATCTGATTTTTCAGCTTCATTTCAAGGATACTGTTTAGCACTCAACTTAAAATGAGTAGCAATAAGAGTGCTTACCGCCTTAACATTTTCCATATGGAACTTTTATAACACTCTCTTAATATAGTATTCCTGTGACAACCAAAGTTTCTTTTCTTGCCTATCTCGCATGATTCCTATACCAAGAATCAGCTTAGTAGCTCCCATGTCTTTCATGGCAAATGACTTGCCTAATTGCTTCTTTAACGTGTAAATCATGGAAATATTTTTCTCAATAATAAGCATGTCATCAACATACAATAACAGAATGATGAAATCACCATCAACAAACTTTCTAATGAAGACACAATGATCAGAAGTACTCTTCTTGTAGCCTTGCTCACACATAACAGACTCAAACTTCTTGTATCGTTGTCGTGGAACCTGCTTTAAACCATATAGACTCTTTCTCAATCTACACACATAGTCTTCTTCCCCTTCAACAAGAAAACCATCAGGTTGTTTCATATAAATCTCTTCCTTCAAATCACCTTGAAGGAAAGCAATTTTTACATTCATTTGCTCTACCTCCAAATTAAGAGTAACAACCAAACTCAATACAATTCTAATGGATGACTTCTTGACCACTGGAGAAAAAATCTCACTAAAATCAACATTATTTCTCTGTCTGAACCTTTAACCACCAAACTAGCTTTATACCTTGGAGATATAGAGTTATTTTCTTGCTTCACCCTATAAATCCACTTGTTTCCAAAACCTTCTCCCCTTTTGGAATTATGACCAAATCAAAAGTGTGATTATCATGTAAGGACTTCATTTTCTCTAGCATTGCATCCAACCACTTCTTATTTTCTTCATTCTCTATGACCTCATGATAATATGCAGGTTCTACTCCATTTGTCACAACAACATAGTCATCAGAAGGGTACCTGACAGATGGTTTCCTCTGCCTATTAGACATCTGAAGTTGAACTTGAGGTGGTTCAGAAGTATCACCAAGATTCTCATCTTGTGGCATATCATGTTCATCTTCACCAATATCAATGGGAATATCTAACTCATATTCAAGCTGTTGATCATCAACATAATCATGTTGCTCACCATTTTGAATGTTATTCTCAACTGTATTCAAATCATGTATATGCGTCCAAAATGGATCAATATCAGACAATCTACTATCTTCCTCGGGTGTGGTCTAATTCATCTTATCAATGTCTTCAATGGTTTAGAAAGCATGCACCTAACTCTTTCAACCAAAGTTATATTCATCCTCTCCGCTAAGCCATTAAGTTGAGGAGTCTTAGGAGGAGTCTTGTCATGTTTAATACCTTGCTGGTTGTAGTAAATATCAAACGGTCCATAATACTCACCACCATTATCAGTACGAATGCATTTCAGCTTCTTTCTAGAATGTCTCTCAACCAAAACATGGAATTGTTTGAACTTTTCAAGCACTTTGTCCTTTGTCTTCAAAGAATAGACCCAAAGCTTCCTTGAACAATCATCAATAAAAGTAACAAAGTAAAGTGCACCACCAAATGACTTTACCTTCAATGGACCACAAACATCAGAATGCACCAATTCAAGCAACTCTGACTTCCTCGAGGGAGGATGTTTCCTAAAGGATACTCTAGTCTGCTTACCAGCCATGCAATGAGAACATTTCTCCAACTCTGCACTATTCAATCCTGGAAGTACATCCTTTTTGGATAAACAGATCAACCTTTTTTCACTATATGACTGAGTCTACGATATCATAAAGAAGCCTCCATATCCATGGAATTCGCACTTTCTTTAGCAAACAAAGCTTTTGTCTAATATAGTTTAGAAATTTTCTCCCATATGGCCACAACGAAGTTACCTCTAGCGAGTTTCCATTTTCCAGAACCAAAATGATTATCATAACCACCATTATCAAGCATCTGCATAGAGATCAAATTGAAACGAACATCTAGAGCATGTTTAACTCCTCTCATCAACAACTACACTCTCATGTTGGCATGCAAACAAATATCACCAATACCAACTATCGTTGACACACCATCATTACCCATCTTCAACACTCCAAAATCACCAGAAGTGTAAGATGTGAAGAACTCCTTCCTTGGTGTAACATGCAGTGTAACACCACTATCAATTACCCATATACTCTCATCTGATACAAGATTAACCGAATCATGGTCACGAAGAATAATAAGATTGTCACAAGTGGTAGTAGTAACACGATCATCATCACCATGATTCTTCTCGTTATGTTTGCCCTTCTTATCGTTGTTCTCCCTTTTCCTTTGAAAATAATTATTCTATATGTGCCCTGCTTTGTGATAATATTGACACTCCACATTCTTGTATCTGGATTTGGACTTACGTCTTCCCTTTTCTCTATCACCTTTTGATTTCTTTCTATGACTTCTCCTCTTGTTTTCAGTGACAAACACCTTAGACTGAGATGAAGTACCATGTGTCTTCCTTCTCATCTCCACATTAAGAACCTTTATACTCTCCAAAGAGACAATACCATCAAGGGCTGAATTTGTAATTGAAGCTCGAAATGTTTCCCAAGAATCTAGTAGAGTATTCAGTAGTCATAGTCCCAACATTTCATCATTAAACTTGATATCCATTCCTGATAATTGACCAAGGACACCTTGAAAATCATTCAAGTTATCTGAAATAGAAGCTCCTTCCTTGTATCTCAAATTCATCAAGGAATTCAACAACTATAATTTATTATTCCCTGATTTAGAAGCATACAAGGATTCAATTTTCTTCCATAAAGATTTTGCATTTTCCTCATTAGCAATGTGATTGTAGACATTGTCTTTTACATATTGTCGAATGAAACCACAAACTTGTTGATGTTGAAAACTCCAATTCTCATCAGACTTGGACTCTAGCTTCTCAGTAGCAAACACAGGAATATGCAAATTCTTCACATATAATAAATCTTTCATTTTTCCTTTTCACAAGTGATAGTTAGTGCCATTCAAACATATCATTCTATCTGTATTTGCCTCCATCATTCAAGTAATTCAAATAACCTCAAGCCCTACAAAGCTCTGATGCCACTCTAATGGGAAATTCGACATAATGACAGGGAAATCTCTAACAGAGTATATGTAGCGGATAATAATTTCCCCAACTTGCTAGAATCTATGAGGAACAAGAACAAATAATACAGTAACTAAGAACACACAAGGGACACCAAAATTTTAACGTGGAAAACCTTTCCAATGTGAGAAGTAAAAACCACGGGCACAAGCCAGTCAATCAAGCTCCACTATGATCAAAATAGGAATATAAGAGTGTCTCCAAAATATAGCACACAACGTGCTCAACAATACAACATACAAGAGAGCAACAAGCTTGAAAATGAGAACACAAAGTTGCAGCAAAAACTAGAAAAACAACCACTGTTTTGGCTCGTTTTCTACCACCTCAGATATCTTGTCACCGATCCAGCCGTTCAGAATGAAGTACCAGAAGTTGTGAACCTTCTATTCAAATTTTAGCCTGATCCAACAATGAACGAAGATACAGTCGCAAATCCCCCACAACTGCTATGAGTTCTCGTGGGTTGAGTTCTTTCAACTTCTCTCTCACTTTTCTATTGCCTCTTTTTGCCTACTCTGACTTCACACCCTTGCCTCATCTGACCCCTATCAATTAGATTAAGTGAGACAAGTGGACTTTGTCCAATTGATTCTTTCTCCATATTAGAAGGCAGCCCAAACCCAACACTCACTAGTGTGATGACGATGATGTAAGTGATTCTAAAAACTTAGATAAACCTTCGTATGATGAACTTCAAAATCCTTTCAATGAACTTCATAAAAAAAATATAAAACTCTTAAAACTTGTTTTAAAACAAAAAATCGATATTAATATTTTGAAAATTCACAATATCATATTAAGAAAGGTCAAAGGCATATTAAGGGTCAACTCTTCTGAATGTCCTAAATGTGAAACTCTAGAAGCAAAAATTGAGTTAAGTTAAGAACTTAATGGATTTAAAAAGAGTAGTCATAACTTGGATAACATTTTAAATAACCAAAGACATATTAATGATCGAAGAGGTTTAGGCTATTCTAATTGCTAACATGCAAATAACAAGTTGGAAAATGTCTTTATGAAAACCAGCAAGGTTAACATGAAAATCTGTTGTTTAAAACAAAACTAAGGATAAATCAATATCAACCTACTTTCTTTTATTATAAAAATATAGGTCATACACCTAATTCATGTTATATTAGAAAAGTTGGTATTCCAACTGTCCGATATAAATTGGTTGAGAAATGTGCTAACCTTATAGGACTCAAATCATATTGAGTACCTAAGAAAAACTTTTAACTTGTTTTGTATTAGTACTTGCATGCCACAAATGAAATGTGGTATCTAGACATTGATTGCTCTAAGCACATGACCGATGACAAAAGCAAATTTTTAATTCTCAATCCAAGGAGCAAAGGTTTTGTCACCTATGACGATAATAACAAAGGTATAACACTTGAAGTTTGTCGAGTTGGAAAACTACCTTCTACAACAATTGAAGGAGTGCAATATGTTGAAGCAAAGTATCATGTTACCAGCTCGTTACCCAAACAATGTAATATATTATCTAGCAAAAATAAGATAAAGTAATCGATTATTCATTAAACAAAAGCTTTAGATAATTGATTACACTAGACAAGTAATCGATTACTCATTGTTGTTATATCATTTTTCATATGGAAAGTAAAACAATTTCTACCAAAATGAATCAAATGCCTCTCCAATAGAATTCTATGTCAAGCCTATTTAAAGACCATTAAGATTCCTACAACAACTTTCATCAATCATTCATACAATCTTCTCTTCCTTTTGCCCCGTAACATTGACAACTCTATTCCCCCTTTCAATTTTCATGAATCGCGTACTATAAATAACCCTCTCACTCAAACCTAAACCTCTTCTCAAATATCAATAATTCTTCTCCCTTCCCGGTGAGCTATTTTTTGGTTTTTTTCTCCAATTTAATTATAATTATATGGTTTTGTAATTCTGTCTAGGACGATAATTATTAGAGATACAGTTGTAGGATCTACATCAAAGCCCTATGTTTTAATTTTAATTTTAATTTTGTATTCCTTTGAAATTTCTGCTGTTGTGATTTATAGGGTTCATCATATATTTTAGCTTTTAAAACATGATTTTTTTTATTTAAATTATTCCCTCTTATAATACCAATCCTATGGATTGCGAAAATGTTTTCGTTGTATGTTTACTTCTACGTGATAAATGGATTTTGCTTAATTCCTTGCTAGTGGAGCCTCTCCGCTTGCAGAACCCACTGGGCTGCCATTTCCAGTGAATTTGAGTTTCCCTTATATATTTGGTTTGTTTGTTGTGTTTGAGCCTTTTTCTTGATATACAATTGATTTGAGTTTCTAGGTGAACGATGTCGACTCCTGCTAGGAAGAGGCTGATGAGAGATTTTAAGAGGCTGCAACAAGATCCGCCTGCAGGAATCAGTGGTGCTCCACAGGATAATAATATAATGCTGTGGAATGCTGTCATATTTGGGTGAGTTGAATGGAATTTGGATAGAGATTCATCACTTTGTGATTATGGATGGATAAGCAATTTTTGGTTTGTACTTAATTCATTTGAATACTCAGTTTTTATTGGATTATGGATGGATAAGCAATTTTTGGTTTGTTTTCTGCTTTGGATTGCAGTCCTGATGATACTCCATGGGATGGAGGTGAGTGATTTCTTGCATGCAACTCTTATGTGATAATAATTGGAAAAACCATGTATCATCTAGATTCTTTTTCCTTATTGTGCATTACATACAATTTTCAAAATGAGTTGTATACGAGGAGCCTACTTTGTAGATGGTGGTATTTGTATAGTGTGTTGCAAAGAGAAGTGTTAGATGTTTATAACCTGAAGCTATCTTCAAAATGATTTTGGAAACTCATTAGATATCTAGGTTATCTTAAAAATGAATATTTTTTTCTATGACTGGCATGTAGAAGCTGCTCTTTATTTTGATGGTATTTTATTTTATGGGTTCTCTCTCCCTCTGGTTCTCCCTTTCCCCTTTTCGGTTCGTATTCTTTTCTACTATAGCCTTCTTATACTCTAAATAACTGTGCATGTTAGAGCTTATATCATTGTATGATTGTTACACTTTTTGAGAGATGCTTATCTTTGACCATTTAGCATTCAATTAATTTCTTTCTTCTTCCATGAGTTGTGTCCTACTTTAGTTTGCAAAAATCAAATAAAAAGGGATACTCTTGGTAGTGTAATCTATATATGTTTTAGGATGTCATATATGCCCTCTCTTGATATTATTATAATGATATTAGTTATGTTTGGGTAACTACATATTTGAGTTATTCAGGCACGTTTAAGTTGACTCTCCAATTTTCTGAGGATTATCCAAACAAACCACCAACTGTCCGATTTGTCTCTCGAATGTTTCATCCAAATAGTAAGTTTTTGGTGGAAAATATTATAAATATATTAGCAATCTAGCTACTAATTTTATTTTTCAACTTCGCGTAGTTTATGCGGATGGAAGTATCTGTTTGGATATATTACAAAATCAGTGGAGTCCTATATATGATGTAGCTGCTATACTCACGTCTATCCAGGTATAATATATATGCTTTTGTTTTGTATATTTTCCAAGAGAATATGCAATACGTGATACAGATAAATACATCATTAACCCCACTAGAGTGTAATTCCATAATTTTTAAGTCATGTATATCTTCCTTAAACGTGTGGTGCATTTGATTGAAATGTAATTCCATAATTTTAAGCAATTCATTTCTTCCTTCACACTGATAGGAACCGAATCCTATCTTTCATAGGGAGACTGGTAAGTTCAGCAAGAAACAGATACATGTCTGTTTGGCACATGGAATTAGTCATAGAATTGATTCTTCTTCTCTATCTTCCTCTCTTTTCTCCCTTTAGTTTTCCTCTACTTCACCCCATGGGCCATGGACACCGAAAAATTGGAACTTAATAACCGTTTCTCTGTTTTCCTCTCTTCTCATTTAAAAGGATTCTTCGCCCAATAAAAATTTCTTCTATGTCTGTACCAATAAATTTTTCTTGCTCCACCCATAAAAACTCCTCTGTTTATCTGGTACCACACCACCTTTAGTGCATCGGACGATGACGGTGGACAAATAGCAGCACAATATCAGTGATGTGCTTAGTCTCTATGGATTTATTTCACTATATTGAATCAATTGCAATGTGGAGGTATAAATAGGAAAAAGTGGGTCAGGGGCTGTACACTAATCTATCCCAGAAAATTAGGGGAGATATTGTCCTCATAAGGGGCGAGAGCTAAAAAGGGAAATAATATACAATTGATCCTAAAAATAATACGGAAATAAATCTGTGCACAGTTGTACATATCCGTGACAGACAATCCTGATTGATTATAGGAATCAAAATCTGATTTCCTAAAATAGGATCCAATAATTTACAGTCTCCATACCTGAGATACTAGCTGCAAATAATGATTCCCAAGATACATGAGATATCATTCCTTGAGATGCTATTGTTATTGTTCCAAAAACACAGTAATTCAAACCTGGAAATTTTTTTCGAAAAAAATATTCAAGTCTATTGGAGTATAGGACTAAGACTTAGACAAAGGATATAAAGCAAGTCTCTTCTAATTGGCAATTGTGTGCCAGCTATGACCCAAACTCTATAAGTGAGAGCATCACAATTCTGCATCAATAGAATTGCAATTCTGCATGTACAACTAATAGAATTACTCTTCTACATGTACAACCCAACACATAGAATTACAATTCTGCATCAATAGAATCGGAATTAGAATTACAATACTGAGTCACAATTCGAAGTCCATGCGCCAACATGACTCTTAAGAGAAATACAGAAAATCAGAGTGAGAGCTCCCAACTGTGGTGAAATGTCCTAGCCCCAGTCATTTGGCCTTAAAATAGAAAAAAGTGACTCAATACATGATTCTCAACCTCCTTACTCTTGCTCCCAACTGCGGTGAAACTTCCTAGCCTCAGTCATTTGGCCTTAAAAATAGGAAAGTGACTTAATACCCTCTACCCGATTCTCGCCCTCCTTAGTCTTTCCTCTGACTAACTAACCCCCTTCTACACTTGCAAGCTTTTGGATCCTCATTTCCATCAATGCCACTACCCTTAAAAGTTGCCTTGTCCTCAAGGAAGAAGTTTGGATAGTGGCCTCTCACTCTGCTCTCCTCTCCTCTTCCCAAGTGATCTCTTCTGCTGACTTAGAAGGATCAGCCATTTAGTCATGTTCTTTCCTTGGATATTGGTCCTACTTAAAGCCAGGATCCCATGTCCGCCTTAGATTCGACAGGGGTGTTCTCATCGACCTCCAAGCAATGAGGCAATTTAGACTCCACTTGATGATCCCCGATGATCTTTTTAAGTTGTGAGATGTGGACACAGTGGGGTATGCATACCATTGCAGGTAACAGCACTTAGTAGAATACCTGTCCCATATGAGATAGGTGACATGGACCATAGCAGAGTGCTGAAAACTTAGGATTTATCCTCTCTGCTACTGAAATCTGTCCATGTGAGCGAAGCTTGACATAGACACAATCACTGACGTTGAAGGTGCCTGTCATGTTGAACTTTAGCTGCTTAAAATCTTCATCTCTCTCACTCAGCATCTTAGTTATTGAGTCTACTGAAGTCTCATCAGTGAGGTATTGTATAACTGCTGGTGGATGGTAACCATATACAGCTTGAATGTTCAGTCCAAGAAAGCCTCAATGTTTAGTGCATAGGTTGTTCAGAAGCAAAACTCTGCAAATAAGTCTCCAAAAAGCAGTTAACCACGTCAACTTGGCCATCAGGTTGGGGATGATAGGATGTATTCATCTTCCTAACAGTCCCTTGAAGGTGAAACATCTCTTTCTAGAAATTGTTCAGGAGCAAAGGGTACCCCTGTTACTCACATTTTTACTTGAAAAATCATGCAACTGTGTACCAGTTTCACAAAATTATCTGCAACAGTCTTGGAAGTGAAAGGGTGCTTTATATGGATAAAGTGAATGCAGTTAGATGATCTGTCTACCACAACCATGATAGCTCTACTGATTGGCATTTAGTCAGACCTGTAAAAATCCATGGATACCTCCTCTCATGAGGTTGAGGATGAGAAGTGTCTGAGCTTGACATATGTTGTCGGAAGAGATCACATAACTGAAAAAAGTGCATAACCTACTTCATCTTGCCTTTCTAAAATAAACTTAAAGGTATCTGCTTGTAGGTACAAGACCTGAATGTCCTGCAATAAGAATAGACTGAAATTCCTGTAGCAAGGAGGGAATGGAGGAAGAAGGCTGCAAGATCACTGGTCGCCCTTATAGAAATGCGAAATGCAAATCTCCTCGCAGAAAAAAATCCATTGTAGCATTAGGATACTTCTTTCGCATGTTTATGACATTCGTTAAATCCAGATCAGCTAAGACCTCTTCCTTCACCCTGCTGAAATCCAATATACATTGAACCTTGGATGGATTCATGACCACCTTGGTCGAAGAGATAATATAGTTCAAGTACTGCACTGTCTGGTGACTAAAAAGGAACTTGTTTGGAAAGAGCTGATGTTGGAGCAGCAATTGCAAAATTTTACCCAAATGAACTACATGTTGTCTCTGAGAAGGATTACCTATCAAAATATCATTAAAAAGAGAGTAGTCACATGTCTTCATGTAGGGTCGGAAAACAAAATTCATAGATGATTGTAAAAGCTGATGGAGCATTCATCAGGCTCAAATGGCATAAACTTGGTAATCATAATACCCATTTAGTGGAAATCCAACACAAGATCAATTTTGAAAAAATACTGGTTCAGTGCAGCGCATTCAGTAATTCATTGATATTAGGTATAAGATACTTCTCAGGGATAGTTTCCTACTCTCTTTACTTCTGGCTGTATATCCACACATATTTTCCAAGAGCCATGTTTGTTCTTGACTGATAAAACTGGGCTAGAAAAGGGACTTGTACTGCGTTCAATGATACCAGTTTTCAACTTGTTCTTCACTTGCTTCTCCTATTCATCTTTATGGTAAAAGGCTTGCCTATAAGGCCTAACACTCACTGGACCTGCCCGTACTGCAGCAGAATGGCATGGTCATGGCACCTTTCATGGGGGGAGTTCTGGTGGTTCTTGATAAACTGTGATCTTCATGAAGGACCAGCTACAACTCCCCTAATTATTGTGAATCCGATTCCCTCAGTTGCTGGAATAGGTTCAGGTCACTTTGCATCTTGAAACTTTCCTTCTCTCTCAGCTACTTGCAAAACTTCTTGTAGGGCAAGCGAGTAGAATCAAATGATCTATGAGTAACCATATAACTTTGACTACTAGCTTTCTATGGCTAGCCTAGCAAAACAAGTTTTCTGTTGAGATCAGGATCGCTGAGCCATAGAAACTAGTAGAATCAAATGATCTATGAGTAACCATGTAACTTTGACTAAACTTTGCATAACCAAAGGGCCATCTTCGGAAGTCTACTGTTTCGCATCAGCACAATTATCATATTCGAAAGGCTAATAGAATTTCCCCCCTTCAGATAGCATTTTTTTATTAATATTACTTTTTCTCTGTGCTATGTAGTAGTCAGCATGTTACAATAATTTTCTAAATGGTAAAAATTCCTCCTTGGCAGTCATTGCTGTGTGATCCCAACCCAAATTCTCCTGCAAACTCAGAGGCTGCTCGGATGTTCAGTGAGAACAAGCGCGATTACAACCGTAGAGTGAGGGAAATTGTCGAGCAGAGCTGGACAGCTGATTAAGTTAATCCTCATGCACATGGCCAATTCAGTCTTCTGAAGCTTTGGAGGAATGATTTAGGTTGCAGTGGACCTTCAAGAATCTCTGTGCCAAGTTATCAAATTTATATTCCTTGCTGATATGAATGATAGGATAATCTTATCTTTCATTGGTTGTAGCTTTCACACTTTACCAGTTAATGTAAAACATATTTGTGTCACTTCACTTTGGATTGTCGTCATCATGTTCAAATATAAAAGTTGTAATTTTATTGAGTTGGTTATGATGAAAAGGTTTTATCAAAGTTAGCTTCGAATGGATTCACATTGGATGGTTACTTGTGTAAAATATTGTTTTCCACCATTCATTGTGACCGAGAACTCGACTTGCCTGGTGTTTATGGTGCTGATAGATAGTAAGATTTTTTTGTTTGTTTTTTGGGCTGATATTGTGCTTCCAGCCTCGGACCGTTATTTTTTTGATAGACATATAAATTTCATTCCCTCAAAGTATTTATTATATCAACTTTCCATTCAACCTTCAACAAGTTTTGGATAGAAATGACAACGGTGGAATAGTAGCGATGATAGTGCAACACACAAGTTTGGATTAGAGAAATGGACAGCTTAAGACTATGAAACGACCTCATCAACTTTGTGTGGAGGTTAACTAAAATTTCCAATCATCCAAAGAAACCTAGTATTCAAGTGTCATTATTATCATGAATAAGACCTCCAAACTCTAATATTTCGGGGTTTCCCAAATAACTCACATATACATTAAGAGCAATATAGTCATCTCTCGGTCGATTCCATTTAACCCAACACTATTTTGTAGGATGTTGCCTATTAAAGGTGTAGTTGACTCTTCCATATCAACAATGCATTGATGGATAGATGATGTTAGATATGTAATATCCTTTTTATCTCAAGCCATGCAATTGAAGTTTCTATTCCACCAAGCCCACCACAATGTTACCAAAAACACTACTATATCATCTTTCTTATACTCCTTAACCTAATCTCTTAGTTTCTTAAATTTGAAAGAACTTCAGATTATTGTCTCACTAGCTTAGAGTCTGGACAATCTAGAAGGCGTTGGATTATTGTCTCATTAGCTCACAAGCAGCATGAACAAGTTAGGACTACTTCAAGACCATGATTTGATCTCATAAAGTTTGTTGGAATAGACTCATGACATAATTGCCAAATGAAGAATCATATGTTCTCTAGTGCCTTGAGTTGCCGAATCCAATGATTACACTTGAGTTATGATCTTTCATAAGTCATTCATACCCATCTTTTACTATATATGGTCCATTTAGATTGTCCTTCCATATAACATTATCAGGAGCATTGGGATGAAGATTGAGAGCAATATCACGAAATTTGACCTATAGATGAGGATGGATGATGTTCATGACTATGTTGAGGTTCCATTTGTTATTTTGATAAACATCATTAATTCTAAACCCAATGTCTTGTATGTTCACATAATCTACCATAGGGCAAAGAGGTCCTATACCCAACCATGTATGATTACGAAACAATATGTTACCTACTCCAATTTTAAGTTTGAAACCATCCCTCAGAACTTGCAGAGCCTTTTGGATAGAATTCCAAGTTTGGGAGCCATTCTTCTAAGGGCAGTTAATATTAGTGTAATGCCTAAAATATTTTTCTGTAAACAACCAAATCCAATACTTGTCATGATGTAGAGCACAGACAAGTTTCCCTAAAAGCAACATGATGCAACTTCTTATCATTCTCACCTCTAAGCTTCCATTTGATTTGTTTTTAGTGAATTTTTCCCAACTCAACATATGCATGGCTTTCTAAGTAGCCTTGCCCAAGATAAAATCTAGAATGCAAGTATCAGCAATTGAACAAATAGATTGTGATAGCCATGCCAATTGCATGTAGTATGTGGGTATGGAAGACAACATGGACTTGGCAAGGGTCACTCTGCCAAGTTTGTTGAGAATGTTGAGTTTTCATGATGATAATCTACTATATGTTTCCTCTATAGTAAAATTGAAATCCTCTTCAAACACCTTACTCGACATCATAGTGAATCTTAAGTACTTTCTGTTGAAACTTGGTTTGTTGAAAGCCATTAGTGGGAAACGGTAACAACACTTTCCAATATTGGTTGTGAAAGGAATGAGGGTAATTGTTGTGAATTTGGTCTTCTCGGTTCATACCTAAAGCATTAGTGAATCTTTCAAATATCGAAGCAATATTGAAATATAACTAGATGAACAACCACTTTCTAACTCGACCTCTTCTATAATTGCTAAAGATAATTTCTACACGAAGATGAGGAAAAAAATGGAGAAAGAGGTCCCCTTGTCTCGGGCTTTTATTGAGGTTGAAGTTAGGGAGCTTGTTGTAGTTCCAAAAGGATGGATAAAGAAGAGGTTGAGATGTAAAAAAAAATGAAAAATTGAAAAAATGAAAGACTATGTATATATGTGGCAGTGTGTGTTTGTGTTTTGACAATTTGATAAATGTTGTACCTCACATCCTGCCTCGAAATCTAGATAAAGAACCCGAGTGAAATTGAGTGTTTGGCAGCAGATTCAGATTCAGAGAGCTTGATCTTGTTTAACCAATATGAAGTCGAAGTTAGAAGCTTGGAATTGACTTGGGTGGATGCCTTAGAAATGTCAGAAGTGAGTGTTTTGCTCTTGCATTGACAATTAGAAGATCATATGCACTTGAGACTGACTAAACAACAAACATTACTATAACTAGACCTGTCACTATCAAATAGTCAGAAGTGTATCTCATGGTACAAAGAGATAAATTATCTCTTTGCGGTAATTAAAATTATTATATGTGTCATATTTAATCATTTTCTATAAAAATATTTTTAAAACTAAACAAAATAGTACATATATTATACTTTTATTGATCGGAGGAAATAAATTATCTTATAATATGATGAGATCCTCTATTTTCCTATATAGTAACTTTAGTCTTCCAAATATAAGTATTTTGGTTCCCAAACATTTGTTGAATGCTCAATATTGCATCAAGTTGAAACTACAGTGGTTTATATTTTGAAGTGAAAATTAATTTAGTGGAATCAACTTATTAGTCCATATTATTGATATTTTGATGGATAATAAAGAATTGAATTTGGGAAGTATTATATAACAAAGAATCAATATTTGAGAAAAGATTAATTAATGTGTCTAATATCTATAATGTTTTTCTTTTAAGTTGAATGCATCCACTAAGCTTATCTTAACGAGTTATTGTGTCCAGAGACAAGTTCATCCAATGACATTGCATCCAATAACACGTGTGAATAAAATCAAGCCACACACGTCTAAGATAATACTTTCAAGTCACAACTATATCCAATGACACCACATCCAATGACCTTAATTATATCATTCAAAATCTTGCGTACATGTTTTACTCATCCAATTAATTGAACTTAAGTATCCATTATGCATATTTATTGTGATTATTAATGATTCAATTATTAGATACTCGTTTCTTGGTAAGAGGGATTCTTGAAAAATACGATATGTTATATTTTCTAACCAACTTGATGCAAACCAAGGAGGGAACCTATGATTTTTGGAGGACAATCTTACAAGTAGGAGAGTCATTTGAAGTCCATGTTCTTGAAAGGAAATTATGATAGTTTTTAGTTATTTTCAATAAATTGTGAATTAGTTTCCCATGGGTATATTATGATTTTATTTAAATCAAAATTTTATTAGTTATTTTTCAATAAGTTCATGTAATTAGGGTTGAGGGATTATTTAATTAATCTCATGTAAAATGGTCCATTAGTGGTCAAGTAAATGACCTAAACATAGGTGGCGAACCTGGCCAAGTGAGGACGTTGGACGCATGAGCACCAAAACTAGCCAGAAGTCAAGTTTCAAATTTAGCTCGATCAAATGGAAGAATATCTCAGTCAACTTAGGTTGTGCTTCATTTAAATTCCAAATAAGGAGAATGGGTGAAAGATGGCTCGGTGAAAATCTGATCAAATTGAAAATGACTCATGCAAGTTCAAATCTGGTTGTGTGGCACCTCGGCATAACTTGAATTTCGATCAAAAGGTCTAACAACCACAATTATCTCGGCCAAGACGAATTCAAACTCATTCAAATTGAGGCACAAGATAAGAATATGGCTTGGTCAAATTCTGTTGGAACTAAAAATGTTCAATTCAAATTCAAATTTGACACATTTGGCCCATGGGTCAGAAATTCTCGGCTAGTCAAATTTGACTAAGAGTAGCCAAATTGAATTTTGCTACTCTTTTCGAATTTCCGCTTTAGTAACTATTTCTTATTATCTTCAAGGAATTCAAATTTGAATTTTGGCCCTAGAAAATTAGTCAATTGGCCTAAAATCTAGCATGGTCAAATTTGGCTAAAAGTAGCAAAATTGAATTTTGCTACTCATTTCAAATTTCCACATGAGCAACTATTTCTTACTACCATCAAGGAGTTCATATTGGAAATTTGGCCTAGGAAAATATTCAAGATGACTGTATGGAAATTTCGGACAAACCATGCCGTAAATTCTAGCATGGTCAAATCTAGGCATGTGAGGATTTCTGAATTCAAATAATTTTTCAAACCAGGCATATAGAGTTAAATTAAGAAGGATTTGTGTCCATATGCAAGTCACATCTTTTGGACGTGTTCAAATCATTCTAAGTCAAATGCCTACCGAATCAGCCAAGTCAAGCAATGAGATTTTACCACCCTAGGACTTGGTCTTTTACATGATAGATTTGAATTTTGAACTTTTGAATTTCCTATTTTCGAGGAGTCCTTTTTGGTTGCCACCATCTATATGTATTTGAAATTCATGATGAATAAAGTTAAGTTTGATTTATTTGGAATTGATTGTCTTTAATTGAGTGTGACTCCTAAAACTATCTTGGTTGTGGCCAACCCTAGTTCTTATCAAGTATCCTTGTTTGTGGTGCCCCTCACCTCATTCCTTTTCCATTTTACTTATGCCTCATGCACACATCTACACCAAACCTAACCTAAACACAGCCTACACACCAAGTCGTGCCCCCTATTGAAGATAGATTTTTGGTTAGGATTTGCAAGTTTAGAGTTATTGAGTGATGAATGTTGAATTTATTTATTTACTCCCTTTCGGGTTGAATTAACCATACTATAAAAGATTGGACTCTTTTTATTAAGTTAACCATAGCATTTCTTATGAAATGTTGGTATAAAGAATAAAACAATAAATAAATTGTTAGAATGTTAGTATGTGCAGAAAAGTAAAAGACAAAAGTAAATAAAGAAAAATAAAAGAGTTAGTAGTTAGTTGCGTAATTTAAATGTTTGAATGTAAATAAATAAATAAAAGAGGTAGTTGTAGAAAGTAAATGACAACAATGTAAAAGTTAGATATTAGATTATTTATTCATCATTCTTTATTAAAAAGTAACAATCCATTGATTGATTGCACCTTTTGTATGTTGTTTCTATTCACAAAGTTGCAAAGCATGAATTGGTTTGAACTTATGTTTTAGGAATTCTTTTTCAACAAATAAATTTTATAAGTTTAACGTTTTACTATATTTTACACTTGCATCTCTTTCAAGATTCAATTGTAGTATAGTATAGGGTTATGTTGAACTATAGAGAATTGCCTAATAGAATAGAATCATATTGACATATTATATAAAAAATAATGATTAACAACTTTTTTGGGATGATTTTTATGATTTTTGTTGTTGCATAAATGTAAATGAAATGATAAACTAATATTTACAAATTCTTGAGGAGAAAAATGATTTGAATGATGGAAGAATTTGTTAACAAAGTTGTTTTGAAAACTTTATGAAAGTTATATGTTATACCTTGCTACTTCCATACACCAGGTTCTTAACTTTTTCCCTAGAGTTCCAGCCTGAAAAATTTGATATTCATACCTTGTATAATACACTAAATAACAGTTAACTGCCACTCTTCGGAGCTGTAATACCGCGAATTTTACGATTTTGAATTATAAGTTTTTATTAATATTGATATTAATTATATTTTCGAAAATGAATTTCTGGGAATTTTCGGTAAAGAATTAGACGAAACTCTAGTTGAGTTTTAGTCTTGTAATTCTATTTCCAATTTGGTGGTAAATTTTCTTGATTTTCGGAGACAGTCGGTTTCGGACCGTTGTCGGGGCCGAATCTCACCGGATACGACTCAAAAAGTGGTTTTTGAGTTCTGTAACTCGGAATCGAATTCCGATTGCACCGTTGGATTCGTAATTTCATTTTGAGTCAATATAGATCCTGAGTACAACCATACCTATTTTCGAAATATTTTTCACTCGGAATGCCGAAATCTGAAATTCTAATCAGATATTAAAGTCGGGCGATTTATAATACCCGATTGAGTATTGACCCATAATACTCGGGCATGTTTATCGCACGTGTCCGCGAAGTGGTCCTTTCGCGTTGGGATGTGAAATTTGTTTTTCCATAAATCAAACCCCACATCACTTACTCAAAGATCTTATGAGATCATCATTAGCCACCCTAGGAGATTTTTGATGATTTCCTAGAGGGGATTTTCCTTCTCTCCTTAAACCCCCACACTTCAAACTTCACTGTCACACTCTTTCATTTTCAAAATTTACAAAGAGAAGGTAAATTCTCTCTTCATTTTTTTTCCTCTCATTTCTTATTTGCTTCTTCCATCTTAAATCCTTAATCTCTCAACATTCAACCAATGGATGTTGATGAGATTTAAGTATGTGGTTCATGAGCACGTCGAGAACATATTCCACCGTTGAAATTTTCTAAAACGCTTTCTAACTTCTTTTCTCCTCAAAACCGAAAATGGTGATGTTCTTGAACTTATGAAAATATTTTGTTGAAACCATGAACAACTTGTGTTCATGGAGTTGTTATAATGTTTTATGTTGTTTTAGCCAAAGGGGATGAGGATGAAATCAAAGGAACCTTTAGGAAGTATTTTGGAAAAATGAGAATGTATGTATTTCTATTTGTTTTTAGCCTTAAACCATGGCTTGGAACAAGTTGGAAAAATAGAAACTTTTGTTAAAAAGGATGTTAAGGTTTATGAGTACATAAATGCCTCATAAAACTCTTAAATAATACTTTGAATAACTTACTTTAAAGTGGTAATATTATCAAAGAACGTCTTAAATCGGAATATGTAGTTTTACTAAAAACCGTACCTTTAAAAAGGGATGGAAATCGTGAACGAACTTTCGACGAAAAAAGGATGGCAAAAACATGTGATGTTGGACCGGATGGATGAAAGGGATGT